>NC_080377.1:47525760-47825760 GCF_014773155.1 Arachis stenosperma
AGACAATATTTTTTACTCTTTTTTTTTACTGATATATTACTGTTTTAATTTTTTTTATTAAATTGTTATCCTTTTAAAATATATATCAAGGTGGCAACTGAATTTTTTTTTGTCAACTTTTGACTAGGATTTATTTGAACAGGAAACTTGATGGATGGAGAACAACTTTAGTATCACTAGATTATATTATTTCTTGTTATATGTTATACTTTTTTAATATTATTCTATTTGCTAATTAATATATATATATATATATATATATATATATATATATATAATCTAAAACATTCAATTAAATATTATTTTTATATTTATTTAATTTTAATTTTATTTTATAATCATTATTTATTAAATTAATTATTTTTATTTGTATGAAATTATTAATATAAATATTAAATTTTATTAAACATCTATAAAAATTAAATAAAAACACTTTTATAAATATTTAATAAAATTTAATGTTTATTTTAATATTTTTGTACAATTAAAAATAGTTAATTTAAAAAGAGTGAATATAAAATAAAAATAAAAATTAAATAATTATAAAAATAATAATTGAATGTTTTAGATCATATATATTAATTAGGAAAAATATATAATTATATAATGGTTTAATTATTCTATTAATTCTTATAGTTTTATCAAATTTATATAGATTTTTGTATATTTTTTTAATTGGGTCCTTACATTACTTTTAATTTTATAATTAGGTCCTTCCTAGTCTATAAAAAGTTAGAGTTAACTAAATATTTTTTCACAAATTGAAGGTATTCATAATTAAAAATCTAATTAGATATTTGATCGCATGTATTTTGGGAGAAATATTCTGTTAATTTTATTATTTTTGACATAAAAATGAAATAATTATAAAATTAAAAGTAGTGTAGGGACCCAATTGAAAAAAAAAAGTATAAAAACCTAATTGACAATTATTTATATCCTTAATTGGCTAGTTTTGAATTTTAAAAATAGATTATCAAAGAATTAGGTAATTTTGACTTGTAGGTTCTAACTTAATTTTTACTCTCATGAAGTTAGTGTTATATGTTATTTTTTAATTTTGGTTTTTATTATTTATATTTGCAAGGATATAAAATTGATGGCAATATACTAGACTGTATATTGACCGAAACATGTTGAAAGAATCAAGGATTATAAATCCTACATCATACAAATTTTATAATAAAAAAAGTTGTGTTTAATTAAATTTATAAAATTTATTTTATTATAAAAAAAGTTAATTACAGGTAAGATATTTTAATTATCTATATAATTATATATTATATAAATGTTGAGCTAGCGTATTTAAAAAATTAATTGATATATCAATTATTTAACTAAATGTTGCAAAATAAATCTTCTATTTTGTAACTAAAGAATAAAAATACGAAATTAAAGTAAGTAGTATTTTATAACAAAATATTATAGCACAAAAAATCTAAATTGTTATAAAAAATAATTTTTTTGGTCAAATTTGTTACTAATTATGTAACAAATTTCAATTTTTATATTAAAAATATTGGTATAAAATATTATTTTGTATTGTAATAATTTTATTTTTTATTTACAAAAATCTTTTGTAATAGAACATATAGTAACAACTCTTTTTTTATTACAAAATTCTATCGCAATAAATTTGACATTTTTCGTAATAACATTTTTTTATAACAAATATTATTTTTTCTTGTAGTGATACCACGAATCCCATTCAACAATGGTAAATTCCATTATTATTTAAGTTTCATATAAATATATTTTTAAGATAGACTCACTTGTTCAATAATTATAAAAATATTAATATGAATGAGTTTTAATATATGTAAAATGTGAGATATTCAAATATTTTTTAAATTAGTAGTTTAGAATTTAGAGTTTAAGGTTTAGGGCTTATAGATTGGACTGAATTTATGAACGATTTTTTTTAGTCTGATCAGTTCGACTGACTAATTCAATTCCGTTTTCAGAACTTTGAAAAAAACATAAAATTAAATTTTGAACCAACCATTCATAAAGAGAACTTCCTATAGTCATTTGTCAAAGAATAATGATTCTTATTTCACATTGATTCATCGTCACAAATATTTAATTAAAAAAATGAAAATGTAATATAACATAAAGATAAATGAATGAATATGTAAACTAATTTAGAGTAAAAATTTCTCTATTTGTAAAAAAGAATACTTGATACCATTAGAAATGGCATTTGACTCTTCATTTCAAAGAATAATAGACAACAAATAATTAATGATCAAGTTTGTTTGGTATCCAAGTCATATATTTTTTTTCTTCTGTTTTTGTTGTTTATTTTTTTCTTTTTCATAAAATTTTAAATATATGCTAATGTTGAAATATCTTGATCAAGAAGAAGAGAAGACCGGGGAAGGTTAGAGAGAATGAAACAGAGATCAAAGAGAGTTTGAAGGGAAGAGTTTATTGTAATATCCTAAATTTTAGCACTTTATGATGATCGTAATAAAAGTTTGAATGCTATTTATCTCTATTTTTTTAATTATATACTATATTTATTTAATATTGAGCCTTCGTAAAAACGAACAGAAACTCTTATTAAAAAAACGAAAAAAGATTTTGTTTTAAAGCATTTAATCACAAAATTATATATATTCACATAACTTTATATACATAGACTTATTTCAAAGAGTCTCAAATACAATTTCTACCCCTCTAAAAAACAAAAACAATAAATGATGAGGGAAAAAAAAATCTAAGAACTCAACTTGTAAACAGAATCTTCTATGCTTTTGTAGTTTTGCACTAAACCTTCGCACTTGTAACTGAAAGGGGGTGAAAATAGGGGGTAAGATTTGGGGAGTTCTTAGCAAGGTCGGGGTTAAAAGTTAAGTTCATTTTATATATACTTGGTCAGCAACAACAGTCAACAAAGTACGAGCCAATTCAACAATTATAGAACACAAAATCCAATCACAAGCACACACAATCATAGAAAACACGTTCACAAATAAATATGCGCAAATAAGTATAATGCATGTCTATCCCTAGTGAAGGTAATGAGCTCATCTGTCAGTTTCGACCCGCTCCCGACGCAACTCAGCAACCTTTGTCTCAGTTTGGTTTCCAGTGTCATAACCTCTATAAGCAACCTCTGTCTTACAGGTGCGACTCTCTTGAGTTGATGTATGCATACATAACCTCTGTAAGCAACTTCTGTCTTACAGGTGAGGTTCTCTCTAGCCAATATATATAGCGATAACCTCTGTAAGCAACCTTTGGTTTACAGGTGCGACCATCCCCTAGATTGGAAGATGTATTTTTGGAAGTAAATTTCAGTGGACTCACTACCATATCTCTACTCATTTTCAGTAGGTACAATGTTAAATTTGACAGTTCTCATTGTTTTTCGATCTTGTAGGGATATTTTATACCAAACACGATACAAAGACTTAATTAAGTTTCAGTCTTTTAGTCTCCCTCTCCCAATCTCAATCTCTTAGTCTCTATCGCCCTTCCAAACGCTATAAATTCAGTAATTGTTTCAAGAAAAGGAATTTTATGCATTTTAGCATGAGCATAGTTTTCACACATAGTAGGTAACAAATCTGAACTTTTATTCAAACCATTATTCACATGAATATTACACTAAGAAAGAACCAATTTTACCATTTTAGTGGCTGAATGTCCAAGTCTCTTGTGCCATAAGTCAAAGAAAAAGTATTGAACAGAACGTACGAAAGGCAATTTTTTTTCAAAGTGAAGAACTACTATATTAATGAATTGATACAAACGTCCTTTCCTATATCCTTGCAAAGCACTTTGTGAGTGAATTTATGTTTAAGAACATAATAGAATGCTTGAAATTGAAAATACATATTCCTGTCTTTTGCAAATTCAGAGACACTTATCAAGTTTTTAGTAATATCAGGGCTATGAATCAATTTTTGTAAATAAAACCATCTTTGTGAATCAAAAGAATATAGTAAAGAGTTACCAATATGATTAATGGGGAGCCCAGTTTCATTGCCAATTTGTACTTTATCTGGACAAGTATAATCTGAACTAGTGAACATGTTTGATTGATTAGGTGTCACATGGTGTGATGCACCTGAATCTGAGTCTGAAGAAGCATCAGCAATGGATGATGGTACAACAACATAAGTAGAATGATTATGATATGATGGTGTTGAAGGTGGAGGTGTAAAGGTTGTGGAACCAGATTGTGATGATGCTAATAAAGATGATGCAGAATTGAAATTGTTCGTTCTTGATGATGTAGATTGTGGTTGAGATGGAAGAAGTATTTCTTGATTAAATCTATGGAAATAATGTCATGCTAGCTATATGGCCAATCTACCACATGCAGACTTGACAATATGGTCTTTGAGATTAATAGAAAGCTCTACCTCCTCTCTGAAAATGTCCTCCACCTCTTCCTCCATTGTCTCGATTGAAGTTTGGAATAATTGGATATAAACTCTGTGCTACATTAGCTTGAATAATTGTGTTTTCTGACTTCCTAATCTTTCAAGCATATCATCATGTGTTAAGATTCTAGTTTTGTGTTGAGAGTAGTGAGAAGTATCTGATAATCTTTATTTAACCCATTTAGAATTGCTTCAATTTGCTTTGTGGTTTAAGAGATTTTCCTAATGCAGAAAATGAGTCAGTAGCAGTCTTGATCTTGGTAATGTATTCTGAAGCTGTAAGTCCTTATTCTTTTATCATCTTGAGTTGTTTGACTCTGAATTTTGTAAAGTATGACTCGATCTTCTTCCATGTTTGTATGCGTTATAGAACAAATGTACGTGTAATCTGATATACTGCGCTGAATAACACGTTTACAATGACGTTTACCATTAATTTTTTTTTCCTTATATGAACCACAACTTGCGTGAAGGTAATTCTACCGTGAAAACTAGCTCTTAGCTTGAGAGTTTACCCAAAAAATTATAAAAGTTTTTAGACTTTATTTTTAAGTAATATGATACTCTTAATTACCATATATAGGTCAACCTTATCTTGAGATATTATAAGATGTAATTTTCATCTTAAGTAATATGATCCGTGATCAAATTCGTTATTGTAGTGACCTCATATCTAACATAGTGTTTGTTTCGGTATAGTACTGAAATTAGTTCAATCCTTTAGGGTTAATGTTAATTAATTATTTTTAATGGGAAAGTTTTGGGGGCCAGCAGTTTTTTGAAAACTTGGCCAGCATTTAACCATCAAGAAAAAATTGAATGATCCCACACCATTAAATTTAATCTCACACCATTAAAAACACTCTTGATGGCTACTTGATGGTTAAAAAACACAAAAAATGCTGGCCCCCTAACATTCCTCCTTTTTAATTGACAAGTTCCTTTCATGATAGGTAATATACATGCATCGAACTCCGTTTAATGTAACTGGAAGTCTGGAAGCATGGACAGGTGGAACCACAGCTACATTATTATCATTTTGTTGGTTCTCATCCCTTGGTTCCTTGTTTTCATTATCATCATGATAATATATCTTACGCATTGTAAAAGAAACAAATAATCAAATATATAGGGACCTTTGTATATATTAGGAGCCTACTAAAAGAAGTCTATAACAAACTGAATCCCGGAAGGCACTGAAATTAGGGGCACCGCGTTGATTTGATCGAAGGCTACGTTTTGTAATTTTTTTTTCTACGAGAAATTTTGGACTAATACTTTGTTTTGCAATAAACTTTTATTTTTTAAAAAAATTACTTTGGTCGAATATATAAAATCTTCTATCGTTTTGAAAAGGGATTAATTGTCTTAGAATATATATTTTTAAAATTTAATTATCTTATAATAAAATTTAGAATAAAGTATATTTTTTATTCCTAAAGTTTAATTTGGAAAAAGTTTTAAAAATACCTTTAAGTTCTATTTTGTTTCAATTTTGTCCCAAAAGTTTTCGATTTGCATCAAATATACTCTCAGCGGCTAAATTTTCAAAAAATTTAAGATCAATATAACAATAATGCATAAAAATTATACTTGATTTGCTTGTGTTGAGGAATTATTCTTATGAAATATTGTTGAATCGGTTTTAAATTTTTTAAAAAACTAGCCGTTACGGGTATATTTGATAAATCAAAAACTCCTGCGATAAAATTAAAACAAAATAAAACTTAGAGATATTTTTAAAACTTTTGTCAAATTTAAAGGATAAAAGTATACTTTATCCTAAAATTTATTAAAGATTTGTTTATTTGGATGCATATTAAAATTTTGATTGAAATCAATAAAAAAACCAAACTATCCAAAGATAATAATTCTCAAAAAATTTTAAAGAATAAAAATTTATTAAAAGTTACAGTATTTAATCTAAAATTTTTTGGTCATCAATTCAAATGTTTATTATTGGAAAAATTATTAAAAAGAACCGTTAAAAAGATTTAATTATTAAAAAGGATTTTTAATATTAAAATTATTTAGAAGGACTAATTTTATAATATTTAAAAAAAATCAAATTTTTTTTTGTGAATAGACAAATATATCTTTAGATTATTTTTTTATTTATTTTTTTAAACAATTTTTTTTAGTTATCACTCATGTTCAAATCCTTATTTTTCATCTATAATTCAGAGACATTTGTTGTTGCCAATCACAAAACGTAAGATCTAAGAGTACCTGGGAGTATACTATCGTTCTTTAATTATTCAAGACTTAGCCATTGAATCAAATGCAATAATTGATGCTGATCTGATTGATCTTTGATAGGTAAGTTGATTTTCCAATGCTACGTTTGATATACCCTTGTAGAAACATTGCTATTTAGTAATATGTTTCTTTCAAATTCGTTTTTAGATTTTAATGTCTCTGTCATCTTTTAATTATTTAAGAATAAAAGATTCGGTTGCCATTTAAAATATTGTGTATTAAAATATTGTCATTTAAAACATTTATTTATGTACTAGAATATTTTATATTTATTAGAGTCCATCTATGCTCTTCTTTTATATTAGCTTTTGATTTTCATCTAATAAGATCTAATGGTCTATACAAATGTGGCTCATTCAATAAGCACATAATTGTTGAGCTCGTTTTAGACATACCCATATTTCTATATATTATTACGCTCCTTCAAACAAAAGTCTCTTTTATATTTTTTGAATGTCATAAATTTTTTTTATTTGTCTTAAGCTATTTTTTTTTCTTTAGGGCGATAATAAGAATTGAACTCTAAACTTTTTTTATGATAGAGGCTCGAATACTATGTCTTGATACTATTTTAAAAAATTTAAACTGATATATAAGAGGAGACACATAAATAATTATATTTTTAACAATATAAAATATCAAATTTTAGACTTTATGGTCATATATAAAAACTTTAACACTATATTGTAAAATTACTTGTCCCAAAAATTTATACTAATAATAGATAAAATTGCATAAATAGTTACATCTTTAATAAAGTATTTTAATATGTATTCAAACTAGCTCTAAAATAAGTTGGCTAGCTACATGAAGATGGTCATATAATCTTTAGGTAAAGATGAGTTAATATATGAACATTACGTATTACACTAAATAATTTTGTCAAACAAGTAAAATCATCCATAGATTTTAGATATTATCTTCTCATAAAAATTACGCGAGCCATCTTTATATATGGTAGTCATCGAACTAAATATATTATTATTTAAATTTTTTGTTGGATCTTATATTATTTTGTAAGGAAAAATTATTTTTTATTTAGATAGACAATATAAAAAAATAGACTATTTATAAAAATACTTTTCATTTCATAGGTAATGCTAGCTTAAAAATAAAGCACAATATTTCTCTTAACCTAAGTTCTTTTTTTCTTTGAAAAAAAAAATGAATATCGTGACTCTTGTTCTAATAATATTACATCCTATATATAAGAATTAAAAACATGAAAGTAAATATATCCGTCAGCTCTTTATAATTTTACGTTGCACCTGAACCCTCTAAATTATTGAGCTTAAGTTTACTCAAAAGAAATCTATCCGGATCGGATTAGGTTGTGAATGTGATTGGCATTGCTAATAACAATTAAAAGCAAATGAAAGTTTTCTACGCGTGTTGGGCCATGGCACATTGGCACGTTGCTCATTAACTTAGCAGCAAATTTAAATTTTAAGCGTAATATTAAAGAAATTATCTTTTTTTTTTCAATTGATATTAGTTAACTTTTTAAAATTTTTTTGTTTGTTTTAAAATTTAGACTTTATATCATAAATTCTTAATCATATATTCTAAATTCTAAATCTTAAATGTAAAATTGACTAACTAAAAATTAGCATTTTAATTATACCTAATTTGTCTAATTTTAAATAATAATAATAATATTACGGTGATATGTATATATAACAACTAATCAGGGAGTCACGGGCTTCGTTTGGCAAAAAGGGGGGTCCCACAGCGAATTATCCTCATTTCAATTAAGAAATCAATGGCAGCTAGCGCATGCATAAGGCCAAAGATCTCAATGCCCTAAGGTTTTGACTCTCTTTTAATTTATACAAAAAGGGAGAAGAAAAAGGTTGAAGAATACGTTGTGCTGCCTCACTAGAACTGTAATGTTCTTACTACAATCTGGTACCTTCCAATTCATACGGATTGAATTAAATTGATATAATGGACCTAAAATTTAACCTTTTTACGTGAACGTATTGAGATCATGAGTGAGTTATTGAGAGAAGTAAGGTAAAAAGATGGACACTAATTGCCGAAGCTGATCTCTTGTGTGTGCCTATGTGAGTAATATTAGTATTAAATATTATATTAGGTCCAATCATATTATATACACACAAAAATTTGATCGCCCTAGAAAAACATATGTTTATAATCATGTTGCTATAATACAGGTTGATTTTTTTTTTTTTGGAATAGATTTTATTATTCTGTTGTGAAATCTTTAATTATTCTAGTAGTAAATTATTTTATGAAAAATATATAAAATAATATATATAAATATACACAAATATATCTTGAATAATTTTTGGTATTCATGAATACTTTTATATTAAGATTTGAGAATAATATGATTAGTAGTTAAACTAATTACATGAACTTAAGTTTTAGATAATTAGCTAAGTACAGAAAATTTTCGTAAACGAAATAAAATATTTAACTTTTAAGAATGTAATTTTAAAATAGATTACCAATTGATATTTTGAAATTTGGGATGATGAAAATTTGGTATCCATTTTAGTATGTTTAAAGTTATACTTTAAAGTAACCACTGAGATAGGCTGCATGCACTATAATGATCTTTTGAGATGTCGATTACACCACAAATATTTACAAGATTTAAAAATTGTACCACATTAATCTTCTGCCCTTTTTTTATTAAATTATTTCTCATACTGTTATAAGCAGATACTTACCTTTTTATGTTGGACTATGTAACGACTGGTTGAACTGAATCTTATTTTTTTTATTAGATAGAGCTCGCATGTATTCTATAGTACTTCCTGTGGGTAATTATTTAAAATTATAAAAGGCATTTTTAGCATTTTGAGCTTATGTCTAGTCTGAATATTAATTATGACAAGTTCAGTCTGATTTCGATAAATTGTGATACAGATTGAGTGTATCGGATGTGTGGTTTATTGGGATATAAGGAGGCAATGTTGCCGGTGAAGTATTTTGGGATATACTTGGGAGCAAATTTTAGTCAAAACTTAAAAATCAGTCATTAACGAAATAGAAGAGAAATCGCTTCTATGGAAAGTGAAGATTTTGAATAAAACAGATAAGTTAGTTCTCATTAAGTCTGTTCTTAATAGTTTGTCAATTTATTATTTAAGTCTGTATAAAATATTAAAGACGGTTGTAGAAAAATTGATTACTTTACAACAAAAATTTTTTTGCGGTAATAAGAAAGATGAAAAATCTGGAATTGCTTAAGTTAGATGGGACATAGTATAAATTCTTAAAAAGTTCGGAGATCTAGGAGTGGGAGATGCTATGGTTTAAAATTCTACACTTTTGTTTAAGTGGTGGTGGAGATTCTCTAAAATGGAGGTTCTTTATGAAAAAATGTTATTTGCTCATGAGATATTATTGACTCAGATACTTTCTCTTAGAGGTGGTCAATGAAAAGATATTTGTCAATTTTAGATTAAGGAGCAACGGGTGAAGAAAAAAATAATCAGTGGAATTTCAATAAAATTTGGAGATAGTGAGTAGATTAGATTTTGGAAGAATACATGACTACATAGTGGTAGTTTGAAAGGCATCTTTCTAAGACTTTTTTTGATTTCAAATAAAAAAAGATCCATCATAAGAAAATGTGAATTTTGGGATGGAATAAAGTGGATTTGGAACTTCGGTTGCATAAGAGAACTATACTAATAGAGTTAAAACTATTAACTCAACTAATAATGTCTTGCAATTGACAAAGCTGGCAAGAAAAAGAAATGATATTATGGTGTGAAAATTTGATAAAAACTATATTTTTATTACTAACTCCTTTGTACAAGTATTGTAGGAAAAGATAATACCAAAAGACACACTACAAAATTTATATATATTTGTGGGTGTTTTTTAGTGAGAGTTTTTAAAAACCTCCATAATATATTTTATCTATGACATTTTGATAAACTCCCAAAAAATAACTAATAATAAAACTCATTGTTACCACTTAAACTATCAGATAATTATAACTCTTTTTAAAATCCAAGAGAACACTTGAAGAGCAACAACAGAGGATGAGAGCTCGCTGAAACCCTAAGACTGCGATACCTATCTCCACCGCTATCTCCGCCGCCTTCGCCGCTTCCTCCGCCTTCGCCGCCTCCTCCGCCATTGCTGACGTCGTCACTACTAAATTTCATCTTCTTTATGTTGTTGCCAGAAAGCTACTGAGATTGAGCCTAGACGCCTCTTTTATCAACACGTTTCTAGATCTTGTCATAATCCCCAAGCCTCTGAGAACAAGAGAAAGCACCTCTTCTGTCAAGTCTCCTCCGCCAATGACTCTCGTATTCTCCATCGGCATTTTCTCGCTTCTGCATGCTCTTCTTCGTTCCACTTATTCTCAATTTTCGGTCCTCTTTCTCTTTTTCCTTTTTATTCATTTTCTTTGTTTTTCATTCTCAGATTCTGAATGCTTTGCTATATGGTATAACATTCAATGAGTTTTATTATCTCTTAATTGATGAACATTGTTTCAAATTCGCAAGCACTCCAAGTGTTTGATGAATTGTTTATTCTCTTAATCGTTGTATTAATTCTTGTTCAGTGAAATGATACTGTGTCTTAGTTGCTCCCTGTAAATTAATTCTAATCATAGCATAGATTAGACTCTCCTGATAATAGCATTTTCCCTATTTTGTGTCATATTGCAAGTGGCAGCAACTATACTATATATTTGGCCACTATATATTTACAAGCAATGAATTTAGTATTTCATTGTAATGAATTTTTTGTTCGATCTATTCAAGTTCAATTCCCTAAGTATATTGTGATCTTTTCAGGTTCTTGTAGTGTTATAGTACATACAGGAAGTTTTCTTTGTTATTCTTGTTTATAGTTTTGATTTAGTAGATTGAATATTACATCCTAAGAACTTTTCTTTATAACATTGTTGGACAGGTAGCTGATGTTACTAGAAAGCATAGGTGGATCAATGCTAACAATAAAGTCACATATTTTGGTTCATTTTTTGAGGTGAGTATTCTTGTTCTCAATGTTATCATCTTTTGAGGTGAGTCATCATTGCTTCTAAGAAATTTGTTCACTCCATTATCTTTGCAGTAAGTTTCTATAATTTATCTCTATAAATAATCCTGAACTTGGATAATTATGAAAGCTCTGTGATGATTGATTTTCTTGTCATGAAGACAAACAACTTTTGCTTATAATCCAAAGTCCAAATATCATGAGTCTGCTTCATATGAAGCTCCTTCTAACTTGGGTTCAGATTCTTGCATATTCTATAATTCCTTAGATCTAGTAGCTTTGCAGAATTTTATTATTTATTAATATTAATTACCTGTCTTTTCTTTTTCCGTAGAATGTCAAGGTGTATTTTAGAAGAGGTAGAGCTAGAGAGATGCTTGGCTATTATACCGATGCAATTGATGGTAAGATCTTTCATTCAGTTTAGACTTGTGTGCGACAAGTATCTGCACAGGCTACTTTTCTTTGTTTACATCTTTGTTCGATTGTTGCTCTTATTTTCTTATGAAAGTTTCAGAATTTTCCTAATCATAGGTGAATTATTTTTCTTTGCAGATTTTCAACATGCCTTGGTACTTGAACCAACCAACAAAATGGCATCCTCTGCTGTCGAAAGATTAAGGAAACTATTCCAGTAGATATATCATTCTGTCCACTATATGTGATGGCTTCGGTAAGTCGTCGTTGGCTGCCAAATGCTTCCAGAAACATGAAGGTTTTGAACCTACTCATTTCTTGTTATAGTATTCATGCAACATTATGTTAGGTGGTGTCAGCAAAATTATACTTATTCTTTGTCCTTTAAGGAAAGAAAAGCTAGTATTGTTCAAGTTCTACATCACTACTGTTATCGCCAAAAGTAATATAAAGTCATTAGGATTGTAATGTACTACAAGTGATGTGAGGCACAGTGCTCATGACTAAAGCTTAATATTTTGATTTTGAGTATGATGGGCAAATTACATTTCTTCAATTTTTAAGTTGAATGTCCTTTTTTTTTCCTTCTTGAATATGTTTGATTAATTTTTAATTACAGTTTGAAGTCTCCTCTTCTTCTATCCAGGAGCTTATGGAATAAATTTTTCAGCACTGAACAACTTGTCTATTGAACAATGTGACAACTTGGAACCATTCAGAGAAGAAATCATAGATGAACAAACAAAGCCTGCCCTCTTTCCTGAAACGGTAATAACAATACCTTCAAACTCTTATTTCTATTGTTATTTTATAATAGCAGAAGAAAAATAAATTAGAATAAAATAAAATTGATTAGATTTAATGGGCGTGGTTGTAAATTAAACTCTTTTATATTATCATCAAATAAAAATATAATGTCTGAGGTTTGATCGAAGATTATGGGTCTAAGATGTATATATATATATGGATATAGGAGCAGCAAGTAAATTTTTACACCTTTTAATGAGTATGTATAAACACTTAATGAATGAATTTGATCATTCTTCTCATGTTTCTTGTTCTAATACTTTGTTTCTGTTACACCTAGATTTTTCTAGGCATGAACTTCAAATGTACCGTGGATATTCCGATCCAATAGTACCTAGTTAATAATCCTTGTTATGTTATATGCAGGTGAAGACAGTGGCTCGGATTCTGGAAAGTGATGCAGGGAAAGTAATTTGCAGGGAAGCAGAGAGGATCAAACCTGCGGCTATAGTTTTGGGATCAAGAGGCAGAAGCTTAATTCAAAGGTTTGCCTCTCCATTCCCTCTGCAGTTATCCAATACTGTTCTGAATTTCTGATGCAAGAGTGTGTTTCTTCTTTGTTCAGTGTGCTACAGGGAAGTGTTGGAGAGTACTGCTTCCACCACTGCAAAGCAGCACCTGTTGTCATCGTTCCTGGAAAAGGTTTGCAGTGTGCCTCTGTCATTCTTTTCAGGGTTGTATTCTCTTGTAACTGAGTATTAAAATCTTGAAGGAGTTTCATTTCCTTGATTGGCAGATGCTGGAGATGCATCAATATTGTAGTGAAGCTTTGTACGTATGTCAATTGGCCTTGTTAATATATCTAACAGTCATGTTTAGTGAAATGAAGATTGGTTCTGACTCATTTTCACCAAGAATAGAGATGTTTTTCTTGCATATGTTCACATGTTAACCACTAGCATGTTATTAATTCAATGGCTTAGTAACTCATTTTCTCATTGTGCTGTTTAGACTTTTTTTGATGTTACAAAGCATTTGGACAGCTTTATTTTTGGAATAGGTTTATTTGAGTTGTTGTTAGATTCTATTGGTATAAATATACTATTCATTTGTAGTTGTAATTAATGTGATTGGAAAATGATGGTAGTGTCCTATATTTTGTTTTAAAGTATTTCTTTTATTTTAATTTTCTTCTACATTTTTAATGTCTTGTTTAAATATTTCTTTTTAATAATAAATGATCAGTAGTGTAACAATAATGTAAATTAATTTTTAAAAATTATATTGACAGGTTTGTGAAGGTTTGAAACCTTCACAAAATAGCTATTATTTTTAAAATGGAAAAGTCTTTTTGTGGGGGTTTTGAACCGCCACAAACATTGGCCAAGAACTGCCACAAAAATTTAATATAAAACCCCCACTAAACACATACAAAACCCCCACTGAATAGATTGTGGAGGTTTTTAAAAACCCCATAAAAGACCTCGTGGCACCTCAAATTTTGGGGGTTTTAGAAACCCCCACAAACCATTTGGTGGGGGTTATAAATCTCCACAAATAAGAGAAAAAACTGCCACAAATAAATAAAAACCTTGTAGTGATGTAACACCCTAACTACCAAAGCTCGCGCTTCCGGCTGCGCAACTCTGATAGCTCGGACATTACGACGACATTTATACTATTTAATACTAAAATATGAGCCTGTTTAAAAACTTTAAACCGCAATACCGCTCCCAAAAATCCTTTTGCTATACAACGTACATCCATACATACCATACAACTTACAAAAACTCATAAAGAGTACATCCGGATATATATACATACATATATATAAATAATATTACAAACATTATCCAGTACAATTCCTATCCCTCTCACAGAATATATCAAGATAAAGGCGAGGGTACAAAATAATAATCTAAAGCAATACAGAGCATCTCAATAACAAATAATTAAACTCTTCATAACTTCTGCGCCCAAATCCTGAAAGGGGAAAAATGTAGGGGGGTGAGAACATCATCCTCGAAAGGGTTCTCAGTAGAGGGTTTTTGGGAATTACTGTAATAGGATACATGAAGATAAACCGTACCAGTGATTAATAACCATCTTATGCTTCTTTTCAAAAACAGCAGTTTACAATGAAAGTAAAATCAGAAATCTTTTCTGAAAGAGGAACTGTTCAATTCTCAAAACATCAAAGCATTTCAAAAAGGTTTATCTATACTGAACCAAAGTAGCCTTTCACATTTTATTCCAAACCAGAAACACAAAACCGAAATCAACCATCGGTTCATCTCATTCCAACCACGGCCCTAGGCCCAATCAATCCAACCACGGCCCTAGGCCCAAACAATCCAACCTTCAACCAAATCACCACAATCCAACAGAGTTCCAGAAGCAAACACAAGTAGGAGATGCAAACACAAACAAACAGTTATTGCAAGTAGAACAATTAGCAGTTAATCACATAGGCAAACCAAGTACAATATGCATACCCAAACAATGTCACATAGATGCATATGATGCATGCCTGTCCCTAGTGGCTGATGATATCATCTGTCGGTTACCAAGCCAACCCGACGTGTCCGGTAGCTAACCCGGACACAGTCTCTCTGTTGCGCATTATTATCATTAGAGGGTATCTGCGCCCTGTCGCCATTAGAGGGTATATGCGCCCTGTCGCCATTAGAGGGTATATGCGCCCTGTCGCCATTAGAGGGTATCGGTGCCCTGTCACCCTTACAACCAGAGAGAAAACACAAGCATACTCGCTTACAACTTTCATCTCAGCCATTCGGCTTAAATTCACAAATCATTCAATTGCATACATGCACATATATTCAACCATGGATCACCATCCATCTCAGCCATCCGGCTCACGGTTCAATCCAGAACCAATCAACTTATCAATAAATACAGCCCTTCGGCTTAAATTCATAATTCATAATCGGCCTTACGGCTTATAGCTCATTCGATAATCAGCCATAAATCAATATCACACACAGCCATTCCGGCTCACGGTTCAATCCAGAACCAGCCAATATTTATAATCATACATAGCCATTCTGGCCCAAAACAAAAACAGTACTTCCATCATTCAATATCATCAAATTCATAAAACCGACATTTAAGCCATAACTCACTTTTCTCAAGCCATTTCACTTTGAAATCAACTTTTTAACTCTTTTCAGCCTTGGCTTTAAAGATCTCATTTCTCAAATCATCTCAGGCTCATAAGCCAAATTTACTCAAAGTGAGTTCTCTTTTTAAAACAAAGCCACTCTCGGCATCCTCTTTCTAAAACTTCCAAAACTATGGGAAGTTAAGGATTTATTTCAAAGTATTCAAAATCACCCATCCAACAATGGGAGTTTATAACAAAAGTTTCTCGGCAGAGTCCCAAGTCTTTAGGGAAGGTCAACTTATATAAATTCCTTAAAATTCATTGAAACTCTTAAAATCATAAATCCTCGGTTCAAGTAAATAAAACTGAATTTATTATAAAACCGATCATACAAAATCACAAGTTCCAACCCGGTCCAAAAATCAACTCATTTGAAACGGAACCGGTTCATTTGAATCAAATCACTTTCAGGTTTCTTTTTGGAACCCATTTTTCCAACTCTTCCAAAATGCCTCAAACTTGATTACTCAATCAAAAGTCTAGGTTCCTTTAAAAATCACCAAAAACTCCTTTTTATATTGAAATCAATATTAAAGCATCATTCTTTCCTTCAGTGATTCAAACGGTAAAAATAGTTCAGTTCTAAATAAGCCGAACTCAACGTATAAGGTTCGTCAAATAAATCAAACTTGAAAACATAAATATCCTTTTAATAAATCAAATAATACAATTTCTCAAATCCAACCCTTTTTAAATAACCTTACAAACAATTGTAGGATTTTGTAGAAATTTCGGCAGCACCTCCCCTAAAACTTGGACTTTTGCCACCCGGTTCGGGTCCCAACTAAACCATTTCTCAGTCCTTTTCAACAGCTCAAAACCAGAAATCAATTCAAAGCAAGCTAATTCCAACAACTGCCTCAGTGGCGTATCTCAAGGATACCATTTCAAAATCAACTCAATATCAATCGATATAACACATTTCCAAAGCTTTAAAGAAACGGTTCAATAACAAATCATTTGTCCAAAACCAAATCAATTAAAATAAACCAGGCTGAATTCAAAAGTGCATTCGACTTTTCAAATTATCGAAATAATTAACTCAAATCAAATCAATCCTCCACGGATTAAACTCAGATTCAAATCTTTAAAGAATCAACTTCAAACATTACATTTCACAAGCCGCACAATAATTCAGCCAAACCAACATCCATAATCATTCGAGTCAATCAAATAATACATAAGACAGATACAATCACCAAATACATACTATCTCACATCAGTATCCATATGTAATAATTCCAATACATAAGACATAGTTTTTGGAAAGCGCCCCTACCTCAAAACGCAATTCCATAACCCAAACACGTCACAGAGTCCTTTTCGCCTCAACCTGAAATCATCAACAACCGCAATCTCAGCTTCAAGTCACATCCACAATAACCATAGCGACACTAATCGCAACATACAATAATCAGGACTCGACCCCACGTTATCAAAACTCATATTCATTAACCGAACACAACAGAATAATAACGCGAGGCTTTCCGAAACATAAATACTTACTGAACTAGCGAAACGAAGCAGTTGCGATTTCGAACCGGCGGCAGCAACAGCTCCGGCGGCGGCCAGAAACTCCGGTGGATTAACTAGAAAAACCGCACAGCATCAAAACCATCTCGAAAACCCAAAAAGGCAGAAACCTCAAATGAAACCCTTACCGGCAAACATTTCCGGCGACGGCAGCAAGGTCTCAAGTGGCCGAAACTCTGCCTGGAGCTTCAGCGGTGATCCCGGAAGTCATAGAACCATCTCCGGCGGTCAGAAACACAGAAGCACAGCGTCCCCCTTTGACAGTGACTCCTGCGGCGGCCAGAACCTTTTTCCGGCGGCGGTGAGACCCCAACAGCAGCTGGGCGCAGTGGCTGGGACACCTCTGTAACGGTTCTCCTCCGGCGGGGCTCTCTCTTTTCCTCGCGGCAACACCGGCGACGTTGGCGGCGAGCAGGTCAGCGACTGGGTAGCGTGACTCTTTCCTCCCATCGCGGTCATCCCCTTCGCCTCAGATCTGCTCTGCGACGGTGCAGGGAAGGCGGCGCGGCTGGGCTGGGTGCAGCTTCCACGGTGATGGCGAGGCAAAATGGTGACCCAGGCTTCGCAGACAGCGGCTGAAGGGCGCGGTTTCCATCCTCCATCGCGACCTTCTCTCTCGCCTGGGTTCTGACCCGCGACGGCGGCAGCTTCACGGGTGGCAGTGGCAGTAAAAAGGGGGCTTCCTTCATGCCCGCGAGGATGACGGCGGCAGGACGGACGGCGAGGCTGATCGCGGGAGGCGCGACGGCGACTGCGACGGCAGTGAGCTCCGGGCTGTGGCGCAGTCCCTGCCTCTCTGACTCCCTTTCTGCCTCAGTTTCTTTCTTTCATGGAACTGGGATGCCTTGTGCGTTGCGTTCTGTTGGGGAGAGGGGGAAAGATTTGCTGCTATAGCTGAGTGTATTGGTTTGAGGAAGGAGAAGTGTTGCTGCTGCTGTTAGAAGAGAGGGGCAGCAGTAGTTGGGGGAAATCGGGTCGGGTTAGGGTTTCCAAGGTTAGGGTTTCATTTTTGAAAATTAGGGTTAGGGACATTTTAGTAATTTCACTTAAAAATAGGTATAATGTAGTAATTAGAAATAAATTCTAATTCAACAATAATAGTGTATAAAAATACTATTTGTTCATCACTTTCACAAATTATTTTCAATAAAATGTCCCAACCAAATAATTAGAAATAATATACTCAATTTCTTCCTTTTTCCAAAATAGCAGTAATAATATTTAAAAATATTATTTATCTAATCATATAAAAATCCTTATTATTTCATAACCATCAACTTTATACTTCAAATATAGAAAATAATCCAATAATTATAAAATTGGATAATAATTACAACTTATCTCAAATCCAATAAATCAAAACTTGCCTTAATTATCTTTAATAAAATAATCTCTGAAATTAAGGCTATAAATAACTGTAGGATTTGAGACTTGATCATAATAAGACTTTTCAAATATTCTGGGTCTTACATTCTACCCACCTTATAAAAATTTTCGCCCTCGAAAATTGATACAAAATGAAAGAAATTCCATAACAGTTCACCTTTGAACACATTTAAGGAAGAAGCAAAAATATCTCAAAATATAATCATATATACGATTTTCAAATACGTTGATTGTCATAAGCATAAGGATGTAGAGGTAGGAGTGTGATTGCAAAGCAGACGTTACAAGGTAGGCTCAATGCAAAAGTTAGCATGGGTCAATCATGTGATAGAAGGGCAAAGCATCAAAGGCTATAAAACAGGATGGAGTTAAAACGACGTGCTTAACCTCCGCACACTAATCTCATATCAACCTCAAAGTTTCAACTTTCCAACTCCATCAAGCACTTTACAATCCCAAATTCGATCATTAGCCTGACAACCACAAACCCGTTCGCAAGGAACAAAACGCCCACAACTCATACGTTGCACACCTACCGCTTCAACTTCCATATACACATCACGTCTTATAGAACTAACATATCGCGTTACTACGTTTGCAAGTCGCACGTGATATCAAAACAATTCTCGAGTCTACTCAGAAGGATACAAGATTTAAAAAGGAGAGTCAAGTGTCAAGGATAGTACTCAAAGATTTGAGAGAATGTATCCAATTCCAAATAAACAAGGACACTCAAGCAATGAAGTTTGCTAGACTCAATTCAATTGACAACTTCAAAGATAACCCTTAGGTCAAAGAAGTTCAATAGGATCAATAAGAAGAAAACCAGCACATCAGTTTGAAACAAACTCAAGCTGAGTCGAGGAAGCATGAGACTTACAGAAGAGAATATTTCAAACCCAAGACAAAACTCACAGAACTTAAGAGCATGATTAAAATACTTCCAAATACATTGTTCTTAAAAGAATCGAAAACTTGCGGAAAAATCACTTCGCAGTTTAGAAGAAAGTCAAGTAAGAAACATTCTTCAAGAGAGTAACAAAAGCATAATCGTGTCTTTGCTTTAATGCAAATTCATGTTGAAGTAGACCTTGTAGAGTTCTAAAACAAAATACACACAAGTTTGGCTAAGAGCTAAAATATTTTCTCAAATATTTTAGAAAGATAGTTAGGTGCACAACTCGTCCAAAAGTAACTCATAAAACTCAAAAGAAACCAAATGCTTGTTCAAAAATTTCCAAAGTTCATATTTAAACAAGCGTGTATAACATTCATAGCAAGGACAAAAGAGGAGTTAAACTCTTTAGAAAAGAATTTCCGAGGTAAAATTCTGCTTACAATCTGGTAAGGAAATAAGTGGTGCGTTACAAACGAACAGATTTCCATTAAACAAGGGAACTTGTCAGAACCTCATTTAAAATAGCGCATGTCAATTTTAAAACAATATTGTCAAAAAAATCGAACAATGGTTTCAATCTCAATCAAGCAATAGAAAATAAATTCCATTTAGAACTTCGTCAAAGAGAATTCAAAACTTCTTTAAAAGGTTCAAAACAAGACTCTAAAAGTATAGTTGAAATCACCATTTCAAAAGGATATTCAAGGATATTAGGATGTACTTGAAAAGGAGTCAAGCCATACAAGAAAGGATCTTAAACCAAAGTAGTTCAAACAAGATTCACTAGACATGAGTCATCAAACAAGCTTTCAATTGATCCAAAAGAATATAAAAGTCATAAGGAAAAGACAACTCAATTATTAGTAATTTCTCAAGGATAATTCTTTAACTAAAAACTTTTGTAAAGATAATGAGAGGATATATAAATGATGCACTATTTGGACACGAATCAAACTAACTCACATAATAATGAGATTCACAAGATTGGATAAGCCAAGATCAATGGTAATGCTCACAAGATGTAAGAAATTAGTTAAAAACAAAATCAAGTATGACATTCATAGAGATGATAGGTTTATCAAAGAATTTAATCCGTTCATAAGAAGAAAGCTATGAGTCCAACATTTTCAAAAGAACAACAGTGGCATAAACCATGTAGTATGCTAAACCAGACTCAAATCAAAATGAATTAAGTGAAGTTTATCAAACAAAACTCGACCGGAATAAAAGCGAAAAATCCTTCCTTTCCAGAATTTCGGAAAATATCCAAATACATAATCAAATGAAGATGTGCATTGGAACTATAGAAAAATTACTAGAAAGTCAATTTGTAATTTAAAATAAATGCGGTTCCATAAACCAGTAAAAACACAAGCGAGGTATTGGAAATAGATAGTTGCTAAGCGGTATGAGTAATCTTCAAAGTTTCATATATAGAAAGTATATATCTAATCAACAGCAATTTATAAAATCTCAAAATTGGCTGTGATCACTGTCAAGTAAGAGAAAAACTGAATCAACAATCTCTCTAATCATGAACTCGAAATCCGAAGTAAAAGGGCACAGCGCATCAAGACAAGTTCAAAGCTATATCAAAGAATACATGAATCAAGAAGAACTCAAATAGAGGAAGATAGATGCAACAAGGATTTTAAATAAGCATATGCACTTAAGATCAACAAGAATGCATATGAATAGAGAAACAGAGCGGAAACATCAAATTATTTTTCAAGAGGAGTAGTAACAAGAACTTCAAGTTAGGATATGAAAGAACAGGTCGACTCGAACAGAATTCAAGACACATAACTGAGCAGCCTCGAGAAAAGTTTTCAACGTTCCCATAACCCGCGATTCGCTTTACTCAAAACTCATATATCATCTATGATAACCCATTAGTGCTCTTATATACATAACTCACTAGTATTAAGCCGGCCAAACTTAATACCAAGAATCATGCAATGCAAGACTAATAGCGTTAATCAATAGATCGTCATGTGCACAAAGCTCTAATTCTCATCATTTGATAAGACCTAATACATGACAAACGCTCAGAGTATGCAATTGAAGCATAGTCAGTCCATTCCTCAGGCTCTACAGGAAGAACTGCTCTGATACCATAATGTAACACCCTAACTACCAAAGCTCGCGCTTCCGGCTGCGCAACTCTGATAGCTCGGACATTACGAC
This sequence comes from Arachis stenosperma, assembly GCF_014773155.1. Taxonomy (NCBI): domain Eukaryota; kingdom Viridiplantae; phylum Streptophyta; class Magnoliopsida; order Fabales; family Fabaceae; genus Arachis; species Arachis stenosperma. Next base: position 47,547,767 of record NC_080377.1, read on the forward strand.
GACATTTATACTATTTAATACTAAAATATGAGCCTGTTTAAAAACTTTAAACCGCAATACCGCTCCCAAAAATCCTTTTGCTATACAACGTACATCCATACATACCATACAACTTACAAAAACTCATAAAGAGTACATCCGGATATATATACATACATATATATAAATAATATTACAAACATTATCCAGTACAATTCCTATCCCTCTCACAGAATATATCAAGATAAAGGCGAGGGTACAAAATAATAATCTAAAGCAATACAGAGCATCTCAATAACAAATAATTAAACTCTTCATAACTTCTGCGCCCAAATCCTGAAAGGGGAAAAATGTAGGGGGGTGAGAACATCATCCTCGAAAGGGTTCTCAGTAGAGGGTTTTTGGGAATTACTGTAATAGGATACATGAAGATAAACCGTACCAGTGATTAATAACCATCTTATGCTTCTTTTCAAAAACAGCAGTTTACAATGAAAGTAAAATCAGAAATCTTTTCTGAAAGAGGAACTGTTCAATTCTCAAAACATCAAAGCATTTCAAAAAGGTTTATCTATACTGAACCAAAGTAGCCTTTCACATTTTATTCCAAACCAGAAACACAAAACCGAAATCAACCATCGGTTCATCTCATTCCAACCACGGCCCTAGGCCCAATCAATCCAACCACGGCCCTAGGCCCAAACAATCCAACCTTCAACCAAATCACCACAATCCAACAGAGTTCCAGAAGCAAACACAAGTAGGGAGATGCAAACACAAACAAACAGTTATTGCAAGTAGAACAATTAGCAGTTAATCACATAGGCAAACCAAGTACAATATGCATACCCAAACAATGTCACATAGATGCATATGATGCATGCCTGTCCCTAGTGGCTGATGATATCATCTGTCGGTTACCAAGCCAACCCGACGTGTCCGGTAGCTAACCCGGACACAGTCTCTCTGTTGCGCATTATTATCATTAGAGGGTATCTGCGCCCTGTCGCCATTAGAGGGTATATGCGCCCTGTCGCCATTAGAGGGTATATGCGCCCTGTCGCCATTAGAGGGTATCGGTGCCCTGTCACCCTTACAACCAGAGAGAAAACACAAGCATACTCGCTTACAACTTTCATCTCAGCCATTCGGCTTAAATTCACAAATCATTCAATTGCATACATGCACATATATTCAACCATGGATCACCATCCATCTCAGCCATCCGGCTCACGGTTCAATCCAGAACCAATCAACTTATCAATAAATACAGCCCTTCGGCTTAAATTCATAATTCATAATCGGCCTTACGGCTTATAGCTCATTCGATAATCAGCCATAAATCAATATCACACACAGCCATTCCGGCTCACGGTTCAATCCAGAACCAGCCAATATTTATAATCATACATAGCCATTCTGGCCCAAAACAAAAACAGTACTTCCATCATTCAATATCATCAAATTCATAAAACCGACATTTAAGCCATAACTCACTTTTCTCAAGCCATTTCACTTTGAAATCAACTTTTTAACTCTTTTCAGCCTTGGCTTTAAAGATCTCATTTCTCAAATCATCTCAGGCTCATAAGCCAAATTTACTCAAAGTGAGTTCTCTTTTTAAAACAAAGCCACTCTCGGCATCCTCTTTCTAAAACTTCCAAAACTATGGGAAGTTAAGGATTTATTTCAAAGTATTCAAAATCACCCATCCAACAATGGGAGTTTATAACAAAAGTTTCTCGGCAGAGTCCCAAGTCTTTAGGGAAGGTCAACTTATATAAATTCCTTAAAATTCATTGAAACTCTTAAAATCATAAATCCTCGGTTCAAGTAAATAAAACTGAATTTATTATAAAACCGATCATACAAAATCACAAGTTCCAACCCGGTCCAAAAATCAACTCATTTGAAACGGAACCGGTTCATTTGAATCAAATCACTTTCAGGTTTCTTTTTGGAACCCATTTTTCCAACTCTTCCAAAATGCCTCAAACTTGATTACTCAATCAAAAGTCTAGGTTCCTTTAAAAATCACCAAAAACTCCTTTTTATATTGAAATCAATATTAAAGCATCATTCTTTCCTTCAGTGATTCAAACGGTAAAAATAGTTCAGTTCTAAATAAGCCGAACTCAACGTATAAGGTTCGTCAAATAAATCAAACTTGAAAACATAAATATCCTTTTAATAAATCAAATAATACAATTTCTCAAATCCAACCCTTTTTAAATAACCTTACAAACAATTGTAGGATTTTGTAGAAATTTCGGCAGCACCTCCCCTAAAACTTGGACTTTTGCCACCCGGTTCGGGTCCCAACTAAACCATTTCTCAGTCCTTTTCAACAGCTCAAAACCAGAAATCAATTCAAAGCAAGCTAATTCCAACAACTGCCTCAGTGGCGTATCTCAAGGATACCATTTCAAAATTAACTCAATATCAATCGATATAACACATTTCCAAAGCTTTAAAGAAACGGTTCAATAACAAATCATTTGTCCAAAACCAAATCAATTAAAATAAACCAGGCTGAATTCAAAAGTGCATTCGACTTTTCAAATTATCGAAATAATTAACTCAAATCAAATCAATCCTCCACGGATTAAACTCAGATTCAAATCTTTAAAGAATCAACTTCAAACATTACATTTCACAAGCCGCACAATAATTCAGCCAAACCAACATCCATAATCATTCGAGTCAATCAAATAATACATAAGACAGATACAATCACCAAATACATACTATCTCACATCAGTATCCATATGTAATAATTCCAATACATAAGACATAGTTTTTGGAAAGCGCCCCTACCTCAAAACGCAATTCCATAACCCAAACACGTCACAGAGTCCTTTTCGCCTCAACCCGAAATCATCAACAACCGCAATCTCAGCTTCAAGTCACATCCACAATAACCATAGCGACACTAATCGCAACATACAATAATCAGGACTCGACCCCACGTTATCAAAACTCATATTCATTAACCGAACACAACAGAATAATAACGCGAGGCTTTTCGAAACATAAATACTTACTGAACTAGCGAAACGAAGCAGTTGCGATTTCGAACCGGCGGCAGCAACAGCTCCGGCGGCGGCCAGAAACTCCGGTGGATTAACTAGAAAAACCGCACAGCATCAAAACCATCTCGAAAACCCAAAAAGGCAGAAACCTCAAATGAAACCCTTACCGGCAAACATTTCCGGCGACGGCAGCAAGGTCTCAAGTGGCCGAAACTCTGCCTGGAGCTTCAGCGGTGATCCCGGAAGTCATAGAACCATCTCCGGCGGTCAGAAACACAGAAGCACAGCGTCCCCCTTTGACAGTGACTCCTGCGGCGGCCAGAACCTTTTTCCGGCGGCGGTGAGACCCCAACAGCAGCTGGGCGCAGTGGCTGGGACACCTCTGTAACGGTTCTCCTCCGGCGGGGCTCTCTCTCTTTTCCTCGCGGCAACACCGGCGACGTTGGCGGCGAGCAGGTCAGCGACTGGGTAGCGTGACTCTTTCCTCCCATCGCGGTCATCCCCTTCGCCTCAGATCTGCTCTGCGACGGTGCAGGGAAGGCGGCGCGGCTGGGCTGGGTGCAGCTTCCACGGTGATGGCGAGGCAAAATGGTGACCCAGGCTTCGCAGACAGCGGCTGAAGGGCGCGGTTTCCATCCTCCATCGCGACCTTCTCTCTCGCCTGGGTTCTGACCCGCGACGGCGGCAGCTTCACGGGTGGCAGTGGCAGTAAAAAGGGGGCTTCCTTCATGCCCGCGAGGATGACGGCGGCAGGACGGACGGCGAGGCTGATCGCGGGAGGCGCGACGGCGACTGCGACGGCAGTGAGCTCCGGGCTGTGGCGCAGTCCCTGCCTCTCTGACTCCCTTTCTGCCTCAGTTTCTTTCTTTCATGGAACTGGGAAGCCTTGTGCGTTGCGTTCTGTTGGGGAGAGGGGGGAAGATTTGCTGCTATAGCTGAGTGTATTGGTTTGAGGAAGGAGAAGTGTTGCTGCTGCTGTTAGAAGAGAGGGGCAGCAGTAGTTGGGGGAAATCGGGTCGGGTTAGGGTTTCCAAGGTTAGGGTTTCATTTTTGAAAATTAGGGTTAGGGACATTTTAGTAATTTCACTTAAAAATAGGTATAATGTAGTAATTAGAAATAAATTCTAATTCAACAATAATAGTGTATAAAAATACTATTTGTTCATCAGTTTCACAAATTATTTTCAATAAAATGTCCCAACCAAATAATTAGAAATAATATACTCAATTTCTTCCTTTTTCCAAAATAGCAGTAATAATATTTAAAAATATTATTTATCTAATCATATAAAAATCCTTATTATTTCATAACCATCAACTTTATACTTCAAATATAGAAAATAATCCAATAATTATAAAATTGGATAATAATTACAACTTATCTCAAATCCAATAAATCAAAACTTGCCTTAATTATCTTTAATAAAATAATCTCTGAAATTAAGGCTATAAATAACTGTAGGATTTGAGACTTGATCATAATAAGACTTTTCAAATATTCTGGGTCTTACAAGTGACATGTCAAGTTTTAGATTCACTAAAGATATATGGAAAGGATTGATTTTGCCACGAGTTAAATTATTTACTTGATTTGTCTTAGTAAATAGAGTTAATACTAAGTACAGATTGAATAGATTGGGTATAATTGAGTAAAATAATACTGTATGTATGTTGTGATGTTAAAAGTATATACCATTTGTTTATTACGTGTGAATTTTTCTGACAGGTATAGTGTGCTTAGATAGTTGATACTAGACGTCTTTGCATAATACAAAGAACAATGAAAAAGTACTTCAAAAGTTGGTTTGAAATATCATTGAGCAAGGAATAGTGAAAGAAATGATTGATTGGATTCTTTTTCATTATTGGTGTGTTTGGCTAAAGAGAAAACAATGATTTTTAACAAAAAGCTACAAATATTATAGTTGTTACTGACTCTTTTGAACGCTATAGAAAATAAAATTATCTTGATTCTTTTCGTTGTTGATGGTAATATTGGATATGATGAAAAAAATTAGAGTTGTTATTTTACTCTTTTATTTTTATTTTTATTTTTATTTTTTATTTTATGGTCTATCTTATTGTGTAGAGCTATTTTTTGTTTCAAAAAATACTCCCTGTGAATATTTTACTTGTAAAATAAGTTTTTAATGTTAGTTGAATACCAAATTTTTTAATTGATTACTCCGCAATAATATCTACAGCTTCGCTTAATTTTACTAAGTTTTTATGATTAGGTCTTTGCTTATAATATAATAGATAGACATATCCAAAATGTATTTCTACAGATAAAAGAAGTTCAAATAGATATTAATTATGTTTAAAAATTAATTAAACAATTGACTAAAGGACAATTGAAATTTGGTGAATCGATATGATTTACTCTTTTTTAACTGATCTCTATATTGTTCTCTCTTTATTAATGTGAATCAGCCAAGTAAGCATTGAGCATCCAATAAACAGAGACACAGTCAAGCGGAATAAAAATAAAAAGTACAAGGTATAACTTGAAGATAAAAAGTAGTAGGTAACAACATCAAACAATGAAACACCACACTACCCAAACACTTTTGCATCATCTAGATCATCAAAGTTAGAACTAAAAAGTATACATTTTTAATATCTGATTTATATATATAAATTGAACTACAATTACAAGATAATATTCATGTCAACACAACACTATTTTCGGTAGTATAATCATACAAATTTATTTAATAATATATGCTATTTTAATGTAAAGAAATAATATGTGTACCCCTCCATATATCTCTATCATAACGAAATTATTGATTTATCTTGACTTTGACCTCTACTAGATATACATATGCATAAATTACAAGTAACATACCATGAATACAAAGGGATTATCTTTCACATGCATGATGGCCAACTCTATATTTTGTATCTCTCTGACCCAACAGCTTGCGTCTATAATCATTTCAAATAGTACAGACTACTCATCACAAGTTGTTATAGTTTTCAATTGATGGTGAAAGGAAGGTTGACAGTCTGCATTATGTGTAGATTATAAAATTCGAAAAAATATTAATTAATTAATTATGTAATTAAAATTTAATTAAAAAGGATTTAAATTGTATGATTTGAGTTAAAAATTTAGAAATCATAATTTAAAAATTTATAGATAAAAATTAAACTCAGAAAATTATTTGGAGTGCGAAAATATAATTATTTATAAAAAAAAACATATATCAGTGTCGTAATTAACTGTATACGTTTGGGACTATCCGAAATAATATTTAGAATATTTAGAAATGTAAAAATCAGAAAAATATTTAGAATACAAACTAAAACACTTATCTTTAAAAATTTGGTCTTAGGTAGAACTAATGGACGAAAGAACGAAAATACCCCTCATTTAACTAGCTTTAAAAGTGACTCAATCCCCGATTCTTACCCACATTTGGCAAAAGAAAGAGAGGAAGCATGAGAGTGAGCGAGAGGAGAAGAGAAAACCCTAATTGTCACTATTTACTTCCATCTTCAAATTCACTTTTCTCACAAACATGATCTATATAGCTTTTGCGGTGAGTACTCACGAAAATTCTGTCCTATTTTTCTTTCCCACTAAAATTGCATTTTGGTTAGAGTGGTTGTTGAAGTTTGTGATTTTGATGTTTTAGGGGAAGCTCAATCTTAACTTCTAGCAGAATTTTGACTCAAGATAATGTAGAACAAGATAAGAGAACTCTTTTCTTCTATTTTTTTTCAATTTTGTGTAAAAATCCTAGTGTAAATAATTAAAATTGGATATAATTAGATTGAATAGGATTGTTTGGCTTGAATTTGGAGTGGAATAGACTGCTTGGCTTGATTTTGGTTCAAGTTGATTGCGTGGATCGATTGGTGAGGATTTGGTGGAGGCTTGGGTGACCGGAGAAAGATTCACGAGGTTGGAAACTGCTATCAACAAAGGTACGAATTTGAGTTCCAAGTAAATATTATATAAACGTTATATGAAAACTTAGGCTAGATGATCTTAAGATAGTGTTGAATTGATATGATTAGTGTTGTTGATGGCATTGGCTTAGGGTCAATGTTAAAGTTAGTTAACTGTTAATTGTTGAGTGAATTTGTGGCCGGAGGTCTTAATGTATTGAATTATGTGCTTTGGTATGTGTTAAATTGTTACGGTATATTGATGAGATTGGATTGTTATTAATGAAGTATCAAATTGGGTTGTTGATTTATGTTTGTCTGGGAGTTAATGAGGAGGTAAAATTGAGATATTGATGAGAATTTTATTGGTTTTGAGTTTTGGATGAGAATGATTGTTGAAATGTGTGAATTTGATTGATTAATGGCTATTGAATGAAAATTGGGGAGGAGGCTATAATTGGATAAGTGTTGGTAAGTTTGGTGGTAATGATATGTTGTGATGTGTTATTGAGGTATGAAATTGGTTTCGATGATTAAATTGTGGGTTTTGATTTTTAAAGAGAAATGATGTGGTTGTGATAGTAAAGACTTAAGTTTGGTGAAGAATGGAGTATTTGATGAATGAGTGGAGTGTTAATAATGATTAAGGTTTGATTCATATGAGTGTTAAAAGATAAAGGTTTCAGATATGGCAAGAAACTGAATTATGCAGAATTTTGGGCAAAATTAGAATTTTGACCAAATTAGACGGGTCATAACTTGGTACTCGGAGTTCAGAACGAATTTAATGAAATTTATCTTGAATCAAAACTAGAAACGAATACTGTCTAACCATCGAAGAATAGATGAAAAATTAAATTTGCAGCAAAAGTTATAAAAATTTAAAAATTGGTGTTGAAAACTAAAAATGTGCAAATTCTGTAGAACTGGAGCATATCCAAGTTCCGTGCGTACACACCTATCATGCATACATATAACTTTGAAGGGGGCAGTGACAAGTTTTTTGCGTGTACGTAGCCCTCATGCGTATGCATGAAGAAAGAGTTGCGGGAACGCACCATGCGAGTGTACGCATCGTTTGACAAACCCAAATGGGCAGTGCCTGGTTTCCTGCGTATGCATGAGGTGCGCGTACGCACCACTATACAGAATTTTACAAAATGTTAAATTTCAACTGTTTAGCCTTTCTAGTATGTTTATAACCCTTTGTAACCTTTGAATGGAGTTGAATAATCCATTTTTAAGCTTTGAATATACTGGGGAATATAATGAATTAAATTAATTCATTCCCAGATAAAAAACTTGATTAACTAGATGAAATTGTTGTGGGAATGCTGGTTCGTTGGTGCAAAATTTCAAACTACAACTTACCGGCAAGTGCACCAGGTCGTACCAAGTAATAAACTCATAGTGAGTGAATGTCGATCCCATGAGAATTCACGGATTAAACAAACAATGGTCAATTGATTATTCTAGTCAGACAATCAAAATTAAGTGTTTCAATAGTAAATAACATGAAAATAGAGAAATAAATAAAATCAACCTAAAATAGGTTAAGAAAATAATATGTTAAAGATAGTTAAAGTGTCAGAGATATTCAAATTTTAGGATTAAAAATTATTGCTATCTACTTTGATCATGCAAAGATTGAGTTTATGGCAAACCCTAGGTGCTTCAATTCCTTTTCCTAGACAACCCAATCTCCTCTAATCCAACCAACCGTCAATTCCTTGATCAATCAGTTGTATTAGAGGGTGAAGTCTATTTTCTGATTTAAAAGCCACACAAACCCTATAATCCCAAGAATGATGCAGTTATATATCATGTACTACATTAAACCCAGATAATTAAGAATTTGTGAGAAAGTGGTTTCAAGCCATAATTCTAATGATATAGCTTTTTCAAGATTCAACAGAATTCAAGTTAGATTAGAGTTATTTTCCAATACTCATTGATCCGTAGGATGAAGAACGAAACCAATTCTTAAACAATAATCAATGCATTAATCAAGACTAGAAGAACATATAATTATTAATCCATCAAAGTAAACAGAGCTCCTAACCTTAACAATGGAGGTTTAGTTGCCCATAATACAAAAAATTAAAATCCTCATAATGCAGAAAATTGAAATTATAATCTAATATGTAAAACCTAAAACTAAAGAATGAGAGAACTAAAGAGGGAGTGTGTAGAAAGGGGGGAGAAAAAGGAAAAAAAAGAGCCAATCTCTCCCCTTTTTATAGTAAAACTTAATTGTTCAAAAATCCAAAAGAAATCCTCCGTATTAATGCAAGGAAATTGGACCTTGTGCAGCAAATCTGGTCACTGCCGCTAAATGCCGGGTTAGTGGCATTTAGCGCCACTTTTGATGCAATTCGCACACTCCTTGCTGCTCACCTGGCGTTTAGCGTTAGTTTCTAGCATTTGGCACCGAGACTGTCGCATGGAATGGTGATGCTAGATGCGGTTTGGCGCTAGACGCCAATGTCACAGCGTTTAGCACCGTGATCTAGAGAGAAAGCATAGACTATTATATATTTTTGGAAACTCTAGAAGTTGTCTTTCTAATACCATTGGAACTGCATCATTTGGACCTCTATAGCTCACGTTAGACTCATTGAAGTGTGAGGAGGTCATGGTTGACAGTATTCACGAATTCTCTTTGCACTTATTTTCAATTCTTGGTTCCTCCTTGTTCTTTTGCTTTTGTTTTCCTATATTTTTCCTACAAAAATCATGAAACCAAGAAAATCAAACTACTAATAAAATAACCTTGAAAATCATATAATTATCAAGTAAAAAGTCACAACTTTTCTATAATAAATGCCAATGAAGTGCTTAAGATGCTCATGCATCATAAGATCAAACTTAAGCTCTTGCTTGTCCTCAAGCAAGCAAAGAATCATGGCTTAGTTATCAATCTTTCCAATCTTAACATTCAAGGGTGAATGGTTGCAATTCAAATGAGTTTGGTTAGCCGTTTCACCTATGCACAATTCTTCCACATCTTATTTTCTTTGGGTGCTTTGCACCTTGAGCCTAGTCATGACTCTAAATGTTTTGTCTTAGGTTATGCTCGACACAAAAATACCACAAGCACTTAATTGGAGAACTCTTTGAGCTTACCATGTCCTTTTAACATTCCCCATCACTGGTTCTTAGAGCCTTTGACTTTCTCTACTTTTGGGGGGAGGGGATGCTCTGCACCTTGATCCTAGCCATGACTATAAAGGCTTTGGTTTCAAGCTTTTACTTGATACATAAGCACTGACGAATGGACTTTTGTGTGGTTTAGAATTCACAAATAAAGGCTCGTTGAAGGTATAGCTTCTAAACCAACTAAAATTCTTTCGTACAAAAGATTGTTTGTCACAAGTACAAACCCCTAATAAATAATAACCAAAGTATTTAAACCTCGGGTTATCTCTCAAGGAATTACAGGGAAGTATGCTTATAATTGGTTATGGAAAAGTGTGTTTTGGGGTTTTTTAAGATAAGAAGCAAGAATAGTAAATGGTAATGAAAATCAAATGACTGGAAAAGCTCTTGGCAAGGTATGAGAACTGGAAATCCTATCCTAGTTATCCTTATCAATTGTGATGAGAATTATTCATTGCTCCCACTTAGTTAACCCACAACGAATAAAGGAAAGTCAAGTGGACTAATCAATTTGATTCCTCAAGTCTTAGTCAACTCCTGAGGAAAGACTAGCTTTAGTGGAATCCAAATCAATCAGCAACTTTCAATTATCACTCAACAAGGAGTTTGATAACTCAATTGTTACCAATTACTCAACCGAGCCAAGAACATAAAATCCTATTCTAACATCCTTTTAAACATTTTTTCAAGTACTTGGAGGGCATAACATAAAAACATACAAAATCAATAAGAGATAATAAAATCCAAACAATCAATTGCATTAATATGGAAATTGAATCTAACATCAAAAGTTCACAAACTAAAATAATAACAATGAGTAATCAATAAGAGTAGAAGATAAATCATAAATCCTAAAACCTAGAGAGAGGAGAGAGCCTCTCTCTAAAAACTACATCTAAAACCTAAAATTGTGTGAATGAAAATTATTGAATGAATGAATGGATTCTCCCACTCTGTAGCCTCTAATCTGTGTTTTCTGGGCCAAAAATTGGGTCAAAAATAGCCCAGAAATCGCTCCCAGCGATTTCTGATACGTCCAGCACGTATCTTTGTCATGCGTACGTGTCGTCCACGCGTGGATTGAACTTTTGCCAGGTCATGCGTACATGTAATCCACGCATGCGCGTTGCCTAACAGCATAACAACTATGGTAAATTATATATCGTTGTGAAGCCCTAGATGTTAGCTTTCCAACGCAACTAAAACCGCCTCATTTGAATCTCTGTAGCTCAAGTTATGGTCGATTGAGTGCAAAGAGGTCAGGGTTGACAGCTTTGCAGTTCCTTCAACTTTTTGTATTCCTTCCACTTTTGCATACTTCCTTTCCATCCTCTACGCCATTCCTGCCCTGTAATCTCTGAAAACACTTAACACACATATCAAGGCATCGAATGGTAATGAAAGAGGATTAAAATTAGCTAAATTAAGGCCAAAGAAACATGTTTTCAATCATAGCACAAAATCAGGAAGGAAAATATAAAACATGCGAATTCAATGAATAAGTGTGAGATTAGTGGATAAAATCCACTTAATTAAGCACAATATGTGCCACAAAATAGTGGTGCATCAAATTTTTCCCACACTTAAACATTAGCATGTCCTCATGCCAAGCTCAAGAGAAGCTATAAGAGTGAAGAGGAATGGTAGAAAGTATCTAATGCAACCTATCAGTATGAATGCAGCTAAATGCAAAATATTTCTACCTACTTGGTGAAAAGTAAATAAACCTTTCAAGAACAAATATGAACTGGATTTTACTAATTCAAATCATAAAAATGAAGTACAAATAGACTTGCAAGAAGAAGATAGCTCATGAAAGCCGGGAACAAAGAATCGAGCATCGAACCCTCACTGGAAGTGTATACACTCTAATTGCTCAAGTGTCTAAGGTTTGATTCTCTCAATTCTCTACTAATATTGCTTTCTAAGGCTTGCTCTTCTTCTACCAATCAACAGAGAATTAATGCACAGATACACATATCAAGAGGTCTTTTAAGGGTTGTAATGGGGTTAGGGTCAAGGTAGGATTGTATTTGGTCAAGTGGACTAAAATCTGAATCCTTAATTAACCTAAACTTTCCACCTAACTTAAGACAATACATGTAATCATAAAGCAAGATCTAACTGCCCATTAACTATGTTTACCACATATTCATGCATCCCAAATTTAAGTACAACTCATATGCATTGCTATCATTTACTTTGGGGCATTTTGTCCCCTTTTAGCATTTGCTTCTTTGCTTTTCTATTTTTTTCTTTTTTTATATTTTTCTCTTTTTTTGTTTTGTTTTTCTCAATGCATATGATTAAGATATTGAATGCAAGAATACATGCTCAACATTTTTTTTCACATTTTCACAAAAAAAGTCTAACATACTTAATTCCCAAACCAAACGTTTCCAAACCCACTTTCCCCACACTTAATTCATGAGCACTCTCACAAGTCTAAGCTAACCAAGGATTCAAATTAAGGACATTATTTTTTTCCGCTTAGAGTTAGTGATGAGCTAAAGTAAAGAACAAAAGGGTAAAATAGGCTCAACATTGGTTTGCAAAGAATAATGAAAAGGTTAAGGCCATATGGGTATGTGAGTTAAGTGAAGCAAGGCCTCAATCATATAAGTATATGCATGCATACATTAAACCATGGAAATATAGAATCAAGCAAGACAAATATCACAATTATAGAGAGAACAATACACACAAAAATAAAATATATTGGTTGATAAAATGCAACCAATCAAATAGGCTCAAAATCTCATTGGTTTTGTGTGTTCGAGCTCTAAACCATGTTCCAAAATAATATTTCTTCAAACAAGTTCAACAAAAAATTTTTAATTCAATTTAGTGAAATGCTATAAAAGGTTTCTTGAAAAAGAAATTATTACTTCAACCAAGTAGTGGTAAAATACACACAAAATGTAACAAACATGCAATCAAATATGCAAATGCAACAACTAATTTAACAAAGAAAATTTAAACATTGGTGTTGAGTCAGAAAGTAGCTACCTGCAGAAGTCGGTATCGACCTCCCCACACTTAAAGATTGCACCGTCCTCGGTGCATGCAAAGATGTGCAAGTGAATGGGTGGCTCCAACTGATGCTTTTTCTCTAAAGAATGTGCGCCAGACTTGTTTACTGCTCCTGTTAGAAACTTTTTCTTTTCCCTCTTGGTGGCCATCCTGAAAAAAGGAGGAAGGAAAGGAAAGAACCCACAAGCAAATATATGAAAAGAAATAAAACATATGTGGTCTAGCGCCAAATAACAATGTTCTCAACCACATGGTTGTGACAACATGTAAGTGAGAAAATAATAGAAGCACAGGGCATATCAACTAAATAGCAAACAAGTCAAGGTGCACCCAAAATAATGCAAAAAAAAAAAAATATGCAACAGTTGAGTAAGAGAATTTTAACACCAATGTGAAAACAACAAGTATAGAAAAGAACGGGAGAAGAAAAGGAAGGAGAAGGGAAGGAGGAGACAAGAAAGGAGTAAGATGGAAAACGGGACGCGATGCGTACGCGTCGCTCACACGTACGTGTGGGTGAGCAGAATCACAAATGACGCGTAAGCGTCGGACACGCGTGATGACAAGTCATCATATACCCATTTCTCAAGCTAATTACATTTGTTTCATTAGTTTTTATGCACTTTCTTGCATTGAAAGTTAGTAATTTGGAGTGGAATTGCATGGTTTCTTTGAATCAATCAACCACCCTTTAATTGACACAAAATCATGAGGTTTAAGCTAAAATTAATTGGTTTCTAAATGAATTTTAAGCTTTGTGAATTTTGTGATACTTTGATTGGTTGTTTTGATTACTTGTAGGTGAAGAAAAGAAAGAAACAAGAAAAGCGTGGCCCACAAGGAATGAACGCTAATGGCATTACTAATTAATGCTTATGCATGCATTGAAAATTTATGCCATGCATTATCATGAAGGCATGCATTTAACTAAGAATGAATTAAATGAATGCATGCTACGTTAGCTCAACTAGTATCATTGGCTTATTCATTGAATAAATACCACGGCCAATGAAAGTATGCAAGCATTTAATCAATTATGCTAAGTGATAAAAAAACGTGATGCATTGGCATTAATTAAGAAATGCAAGCATGATTATTAAATGCCAACGTTTGCGCCAACGTTTGTCTCAAACGTTGAGGCAAACGTTGGCTAAAAAAATCAATCAGGGAGGACAAAAAGCTTGAGCTAAAGCTTGCCTTAAGCTTGAGCTCAAATGTTGGCTTGCAAAAAGTTCATCCTGGAGGCCAAAAGCTTGCGCCAACGTTTGCCTCAAGCTTTAGGTCAAACGTTGGCCACAAGCAGCAAGTAGAATTTCATCCTGAAGCAAGCAAAAGCTTGCGCCAACGTTTGACCTCAAGCTTTAGGTCAAACGTTGGCGCCATATTAGTAAGGAGGAGCACTTTGTTTGAAGCCTTGGATAAGCCAACGTTTGCGCCAACGTTTGCCTCAAACGTTGGGCCAAACGTTGGCCAAGAGAGATGCAATGAAGGAGCCACGTTTGAGCTCACGTTTGACCTCAAACATTGAGCCAAACGTGGATGGCAGCAATGAAAGGCAATCTGCTAAAAAAGCTTGAGCCAAAGCTTGCCCTCAAGCTTTGACTCAAGCTTAAATGGTTCATGGCCCGGTTCACAAGTGGATTTCTTTCCAACACCAAGAGCAATCAACGGAGGCTACTATCAACCCAATTCCATCAAGGCCAAGGCCCAAATTCAAGGCTTGATGATCATTTGAAGAAAGTGTATAAATAGCTTAGAATTTAAGTTTTAGTGGAGCTTTCTTTTAGAATTTTTCTTTTAGTTCTGCTGAGAGTTTTGGAAAGCTTTTGGGTTTTGAGTTGTTTGGAGATTCTGAGTCTTGAGGAAGGAGAACTGAAGTCTCTTCCTCTTAGTTTTCTTGTTTTCAATTTCATTTACACTTGTCTTGAGTCTTGGGTTTTGAGAATTGAAGGAATTCTGTTTCAATCTCACCTTGAGATCTCCCTCTGTTTTGATTTACTGCAACTTTTGGAAATTGAACTTTGAATTTACCTTTCTACATTGCTCTCTTCTTTAAATTTTGCAATTGCTCTCTGAATTTGGATCTAGGAAGGCATTGAGATCTAGACTTAGCTATCTAGTCTCTTGGGTCCTGAGATCTACTGTTTTCCATTTTAATTTCCTTGTTTAATTGCTACACCAAACTTATTTACATTTCCGTTTGAGATCTAGTTTAATTGAATCCATTTTCTCCTCTTCCGTTTGCTTAATTTCATTTTTTTCTGTTTAATTTTTGCAATTCCCACATCCCTGACCCATTTACAATTCAAGTCATTTACATTTCTTGTACTCTAAGATTCTGCAATTTACATTTCTTGCGTTCTAAGTTTCTGCCATTTAATTTCTTGCATTTTAAGATTCAGCACTTTTATCTTCCGTTCTCTTTAATTCACTGCAATTATCCCTCTCCCTTTTAAATTTCATGCAATTTAGCTTCTGCCGGATACAAACCACTCAAATCAAATCTTGTTCACTTGACTAAATCAACCACTAAACTAAAATTGCTCAATCCTTCAATCCCTGTGGGATCGACCTCACTCCCATGAGTTTTATTACTTTATGCGACCCGGTGCACTTGCCGGTGAGTTTTGTGTCGGATCGTTTTTCGCACATCAAGTTTTTGGCGCCGTTGCCGGGGATTGAAATAGATTGACAATGATTAAGTAAGGTGGTGGTCTAGATTAAGCACTTTTTCTTTGTTTTTCCTTATTTTTTAATAAGCAGATTAACTGTTTGACACATTGTGTCACCTAACCCTCTAACCACATTCTAGCACTAGAATTTTCATGTTTCATTTGCTTTGTTTATGATTTTTGCAAGTCATGGAGGCTGAGGTGCGTGAAGAGGGAATGAGCAACAATGCCCAGCCTGTAAGAAGGGTGTTGGCCTCTTACACTATCCCCAATCTTAGACATTATGGGAGCAGCATTCTCACCCCAAATATTCAGGCAAATGACTTTGAGTTGAAGCCTCAACTAATCACCTTGGTGCAGAATAATTGTGCTTATGGAGGTGGCCTTCTTGAAGACCCCAACCAACATTTGTCTGTTTTCTTAAGGATTTGTGAAATGGTTAAGACAAATGGAGTTCATCCTGACATTTACAAATTACTTCTATTCCCATTTTCTTTGAGGGGCAATGCTACTCAATGGCTGGAAACCTTTCCCAAAGAGAGCATCAACAATTGGGATGAATTGGTGAGCAAATTTCTAGCCAAGTTCTACCCACCTCAGAGAGTCATCAACTTGAAAACAGAGGTGCAAACATTTATTCAAGTGGATGGAGAGTCACTGTATGATGCCTGGTAGAGATACAAGGCCTTAATCAGGAAGTGTCCCCTAGAAATGTTCAGTGAGTGGGATAGACTCCAAAACTTCTATGAAGGGTTGACCCAGAAAGCTCAGGAAGCATTAGATCATTTAGCAGGAGGCTCATTGCAGCTAATGAAGACAGCAGAGGAAGCCCAAAACCTTATAGAGATGGTGGCAAACAATCAATACTTCTTTGCTCATCAAAGACAACACCAACCAACCCAGAGAAGGGGTGTACTGGAGCTGGAAGGTGTGGATACCATCTTCAAAGTGATGCATCAACAAATTCAGCAACAATTTGAACAGATGGCTAAGAAAATTAATGGACTACAAATCGCTGCAGTAAATACACAAAGCCAATCTCAAACCTCACATGGGTGGAAGCAATCTGAAGAAAGTTTTGGGACATTCAATTATGAGCAACAAAGCCCTGAGCAGGTGCAATGCACGAATAACACATCTCAACACAATTTTCATGGTGATGCACATAAGACAGCTTGGAAGACTCATTCTAATTCAAGGTGGGGTGAGCATCAGAATCAAGGACAAAGGGACTTCAACTCTGGCAGCCTCAACAACACAAACAACCATAACCATTTATCCAATAATACTAACCAATTCAAAAATTCACAAAACACATATCACCAACCCCATAACATCTCACAAAACCACCAGAACAACTTTTCCACATCCACATCCCACCCACAAAGTACCCCCACAATTAATTCAAACAACTTCAAGCAACAACCATCTCATTTCGCACAACCACAACCAAATCCAGACTCTCAAAGAATCTCAAGTCTAGAGAAAATGATGGAGAAACTCATGAAAAATCAAGAGATGGCTAGACAAGATCAGGAAGCTGCAAGGAAAGATCAAGCCCTGGCATTCAAAAACCAAGAGACCTCAATCAGAAACCTTGAGAGACACATGGAGCAAATGGCTAAGCAAGTTTCAGAGTTGGGCGAGAAGCAACAAAATGCATCCCCCAGTACCACTGAAGACTATCCAAGGAACAAAGGAAAAGCCACAATATGGGAGGAGTGCAAAGCAATCACAATGGGAAGTGAGAAGACTATGAAGAAGGAAGCCATCAATCAGGACAAACACAACAGAGAAGTTCCACAAGAAGAGACAGAGGAGAAAAGTAAAGAGGATCAAAAAACCAAAAATGCACAAATTTCAAAGGGAGACAAGAACATCCTTGAATCACAACTACAAGAGAAGAAGGAAGGGGTGAAGCCATATGTCCTCGAACTTCCATATCCTCAAAGATTCAAGAAAGAGAACGAGGATAAGCAATACTCAAAATTCCTGGATATATTCAAGACTCTCAGCATCAATATTCCTTTCTTGGAAGCACTTGAACAGATGCCATTATATGCCAAATTTATGAAAGAAGTACTGACAAAGAAAAGATCCCTGAAGGAAGGACAGATTGTTGAGATGACAAAGGAATGTAGTGCTATCCTCCAAAGAGAGTTGCCAGAGAAGAAAGATGATCCTGGGAGTTTTTACATACCTTACACCATAGGAAACATAACAATAGAGAAGTCATTTTGTGACCTCAGTGCAAGCATAAACTTGATGCCTTTGTCTCTAATGAGGAAACTTCAAATTTTTGAGTTGAAGTCCACACGAATAGTTCTCTAAATGGCTGACAAATTCACTAAGCAAGCACTGGGAGTTGTAGAGAATGTATTGGTAAAAGTGGAAAAATTCTTTCTCCCTGCTGACTTTGTTATCTCAGATATAGAAGAGGACCCTGACACTCCCATCATCCTGGGGAGGCCTTTCCTAGCTACAGGAAGAGCATTGATAGATGTGGAAAAAGGGGAATTGTTGCTGAGAGTGCATGATGAGCATCTAGCATTCCATGTTTTTAAAACCTTGCATGAACCCATTCAAGAAGACGATTTTATGAAGGATAAGGCCAGAGATCAAAGTTTGAAGGAGGCAGTCAATGAGTTAACTCCAAGACTTCTAAATCCATGCTTGAAAGCAGTAGAAATGGTGCAACAAACCAAAGAAGTCAAGGAGGAACTAGATCTAAAACCCCCAGATGAGAAATTCAGCATCCTAAATAAAGAACCACCAAGGCAGGGAGTATCTCTTGAGAAAGAAAAGAAGAAGAGGCCAAAAGGGTGGAGAAACAAGAAGATCCCTACTGAAGGCTTTTCACCAGGGGATAAAGTAGTGTTAAACACCCAACCAATGAAGGTGTCTCCACAATTATCTGAATATTACACTGTGAACCGGGTCCTTTCACTTGAACACCTAGAGATCATCAAAGAGGAGACTGGAAGGAAGTTCACAGTAAGAGGAGAAAAGTCGAGGCACTATGATTTTCAACCCCCATGATCAAAGAATGAAGGATGTCAAGCTAGTGACATTAAAAGAGCGCTTGTTGGGAGGCAACCCAACCTGAGGTAGTTTCCTTTTTCTAGCTTATTTCAATAAGAAGGTTGAATAATTGGTCTGTAATGCAAGGAGCTAAGTTTGGTGTTTCACACCAAAATAAGTTAAGGGAGAATGAATGATTTTAAGTTTGGTGTTCCACCATAATTTAACTAAAAGCACATTCTCACCTTATGCAGAATGCTAACTCCAAGCAACTAGACAATTCATTCAACCATCTGGTTATTTTCTAGTTTTTAGTTCCATTACTTTTAGCAAGATCAAGAAAATCCATAACTGGTTGAGTTGATGCATGCAAAATAGTGGCAAGGAACTAAGTTTGGTGTTCACACACCAAAGTAAGTTCGAGAAGCCATAATCATTTTTTTAGACTAACCAGTTGCACAAAGGCTTTAGAAGCAAGCAACCTTTGAGAATTATGCAGGATATTAGTCAACCATTGAAGATATTGTGCATCTTAACTCAAAAAGAACACAACGGAAGGAAGAACCAAAGGGCTGCAACTTCAAAGGTTGTATCTAAACTTAATCCTTGCTGTTATGAATTGTTTTGAATCCAGGAACCCTTATGTATCTTGCTAAAGTGTTTATCTGGTTGCAAGTGGAGTTGTTTGTTAAGTATGCTGATCTGCATAATGCTTGTTATTCATCACTTAGCTTTGAATTCTGTTTTGTTTCCCATATGCTTGAATAAAAGAGAAATATTTGAATTAGAAAGTAAATATCCAATGTTGCATAAGTTAGAATGGAAGTTGGTGGTGGTATGTGTTTGATTCAATTGTTAGTTCATAGAATAATTGCTGCATAATGACATGTTACTTGAAGCTTAAGCTGGTTTGCTGCTATGATCCTTCAATTAATAAAAATCCCTTGAGAACAAAATAACACAGAAAGAAAAGGAAGAAGAAAAAGCCAATGTGGCAAGAAAAACAAAGAATAAGGCTAGACACCAATAGCTTGGACCCTAGGACACATGCCTGTGGTGTTCTTGTACTAGGATATGCTTGGACAAGTAGATTCTAAGGGGTATTTCAAAACCTGGCACTTAGATCAACTGATTTGGGATGGCCAATTGAAAGTCCATAATAAAGAGCAACCTAGTTACAAAGCATTTAGTTATTCAAAGAGATGCTGGGCATCAATGATCCTAGGAAGAAAAAGGCGAGCCATGTGTCTGTGGTGAAGAAATGTTGAGTGAAATTAAGCCAAAGGCCACTGCAACATTTGCCACCAAGCCTTCAATCAATAATAAGCTCTAATGCAAAAGAAAGAAGAAAAAGCTAACAAGGGAAATAAACAAAAAGTAAGGTATTGTAGCAGCAACTTTGGTGAACCCTTTAGGAGACATTGTTTGTTTTGACAGCAAGTAATAAATGAACTACTATTGATCTGCATAAAACCCCATAAACCAAATTCAACTATCTGCCTAATAAGGACATATATGCTTCTCTATTTCATTCTATCTTCTCTTATGTTTAGTGCTTGCTTGGGGACAAGAAAGATTTAAGTTTGGTGTTGTGATGACAAGTCATCATATACCCATTTCTCAAGCTAATTTCACTTGTTTCATTAGTTTTTATGCACTTTCTTGCATTGAAAGTTAGTAATTTGGAGTGGAATTGCATGGTTTCTTTGAATCAATCAACCACCCTTTAATTGACACAAAATCATGAGGTTTAAGCTAAAATTAATTGGTTTCTAAATGAATTTTAAGCTTTGTGAATTTTGTGATACTTTGATTGGTTGTTTTGATTACTTGTAGGTGAAGAAAAGAAAGAAACAAGGAAAGCGTGGCCCACAAGGAATGAACGCTAATGGCATTACTAATTAATGCTTATGCATGCATTGAAAATTTATGCCATGCATTATCATGAGGCATGCATTTAACTAAGAATGAATTAAATGAATGCATGCTACGTTAGCTCAACTAGTATCATTGGCTTATTCATTGAATAAATACCACGGCCAATGAAAGTATGCAAGCATTTAATCAATTATGCTAAGTGATAAAAAATGTGATGCATTGGCATTAATTAAGAAATGCAAGCATGATTATTAAATGCCAACGTTTGCGCCAACGTTTGCCTCAAACGTTGAGGCAAACGTTGGCTAAAAAAATCAATCAGGGAGGATAAAAAGCTTGAGCTAAAGCTTGCCTCAAGCTTTAGCTCAAACGTTGGCTTGCAAAAAGTTCATCCTGGAGGCCAAAGCTTGCGCCAACATTTGCCTCAAGCTTTAGGTCAAACGTTGGCCACAAGCAGCAAGTAGAATTTCATCCTGAAGCAAGCAAAAGCTTGCGCCAACGTTTGACCTCAAGCTTTAGGTCAAACGTTGGCACCATATTAGCAAGGAGGAGCACTTTGTTTGAAGCCTTGGATAAGCCAACGTTTGCGCCAACGTTTGCCTCAAACATTGGGCCAAACGTTGGCCAAGAGAGATGCAATGAAGGAGCCACGTTTGAGCTCACTTTTGACCTCAAACGTTGAGCCAAACGTGGATGGCAGCAATGAAAGGCAATCTACTAAAAAAGCTTGAGCCAAAGCTTGCCCTCAAGCTTTGACTCAAGCTTAAATGGTTCATGGCCCGGTTCACAAGTGGATTTCTTTCCAACACCAAGAGCAATCAACGGAGGCTACTATCAACCCAATTCCATCAAGGCCAAGGCCCAAATTCAAGGCTTGAAGATCATTTGAAGAAAGTGTATAAATAGCTTAGAATTTAAGTTTTAGTGGAGCTTTCTTTTAGAATTTTTCTTTTAGTTCTGGTGAGAGTTTTGGAAAGCTTTTGGGTTTTGAGTTGTTTGGAGATTCTGAGTCTTGAGGAAGGAGAATTGAAATCTCTTCCTCTTAGTTTTCTTGTTTTCAATTTCATTTACACTTGTCTTGAGTCTTGGGTTTTGTGAATTGAAGGAATTCTGTTTCAATCTCACCTTGAGATCTCCCTCTGTTTTGATTTACTGCAACTTTTGGAAATTGAACTTTGAATTTACCTTTCTACATTGCTCTCTTCTTTAAATTTTGCAATTGCTCTCTGAATTTGGATCTAGGAAGGCATTGAGATCTAGACTTAGCTATCTAGTCTCTTGGGTCCTGAGATCTACTGTTTTCCATTTTAATTTCCTTGTTTAATTGCTACACCAAGCTTATTTACATTTCCGTTTGAGATCTAGTTTAATTGAATCCATTTTCTTCTCTTCCGTTTGCTTAATTTCACTTTTCTCTGTTTAATTTCTGCAATTCCCACATCCCTGACCCATTTACAATTCAAGTCATTTACATTTCTTGCACTCTAAGATTCTGCAATTTACATTTCTTGCGTTCTAAGTTTCTGCCATTTAATTTCTTGCATTTTAAGATTCAGCACTTTTATCTTCCGTTCTCTTTAATTCACTGCAATTATCCCTCTCCCTTTTAAATTTCATGCAATTTAGCTTCTGCTGGATACAAACCACTCAAATCAAATCTTGTTCACTTGACTAAATCAACTACTAAACTAAAATTGCTCAATCCTTCAATCCCTGTGGGATCGACCTCACTCCCATGAGTTTTATTACTTTATGCGACCCGGTGCACTTGCCGATGAGTTTTGTGTCGGATCGTTTTCCGCACATCAACGCGTACGCGTGACCACTCGTCGTGCTAGACGCGTGACTCCAGCCTGATTTCCGCCCAACTCTCTGTTCAAATTGCCAATTACGCCGATTCTTAATCCCACACGTACGCGTCGCTGACGCTTACGCGTGGATTGTCAAAAGTGCATGTGACACAGACGCGTGGGTCACGCGTACACGTGCTTTGGGCTGTGCACTAGGCACCCTTCCCGCGCAGTTCCAGCGCAACTTTCTGTTCATTTTTCAATAGCGCGAACCTACCTATGACGTGTGCGTGTCATTGACCTTTATGCGTCAGTGGCACCTTTTTTTTTGCAGAATGTAGATGCTGATGCAGAATGTATGAATTAACACTAATGAAAATAAAACAAAATTAAACTAAGAATAAAAAAGAACGATCATACCATGGTGGGTTGTCTCCCACCTAGCACTTTTAGTTAAAGTCCTTAAGTTAGACATTTGGTGAGCTCCTTGTCAGGGTGGCTTATGCTTGAACTCGTCCAGGAATCCCCACCAATATTTGCAATTCCAAAAGCCTCCGAGGTCCTAAACTAGGCACATAAAGCCTTCAAGCAAGTTAAAGCTAGTGACAAGACCCCAAGATTGTTGATGGCTGGAATGAATTCCGGGGTCCCAAACCTTACTTTTGCACCCGTCTTCTTGTTGATCATCATCTTTCTAACCGGGTGGCAAGCAATTTGAATTCTCACTGAAGTGTCCAAACAACTTTCTAGACCCATTCAATCGAGCTCTACACCAACCTTTGCATTTAGACTTTGAGCTTCCAACCATAATGAACCGATGATTATGTTGCCAACCACTAACCATTTCTCTTTTGCTCTTAAAGCCACAAAGAGCTCGAAGCTGACCATCTGTCTCAAGTAAACCATATTCAAGTGGAAAATTAAAGGTCAAGGATAGGAGTTTTACCCACTTGAATGTTGTATTGTATGGTAATGGCTTTGGGGGGGGGGGGAGGGGAGGTCTCCAATAGTTTTGGCAAGGTAATTTCAAGCTCCATTCCTTTGTGCTCTCCCTTAGCAACTTCCACCTCTTTGCCAGCTTCTTTAATTTCAATCTCTTCCTCTTGGTAGCTTTCTTCCAATTCAATCTCTTCTTCATTGCTCACCAAGGGCATAGGAGGTTGTGCTTCTTCTTCTTTAATCTCCATGTCAGGTTCAATGGGAGAGGATTCAATTGTAGATAAGGATTCATCAATGATTGAATCCATCTCTTGATCGACCTCCTCAAGGTCTTCAGCCATGATACGTCTTGGAGGTTGTACACCCTCCTCAACATCAATTTCAAGTGTCTTGGAAGGAGGCTCTATGACTTGACCTTCCCATGAAAGTTTCGCATCTCCTAAGTCTTCAACCACTTCTTCTTTAACTATTGCGGCTTCGTCCAGTTATTTTAGCATAAAATCATACTCCTCCTTGATGATTTCCTTTCTATGACAACTCCCTTCAACTACTCCTTCATCTTCAAGGGTCTCTCCTACCTCCACATTTTTGGCCTCCTCTTGCTCATCTGGAAATAAAGCCGCATGTAACCGATCCATTGCGATTGCGTCCCTAAGACGATCCCTTCTCTCTTTTTCCATGTCAGTAGCATTATTGGGATCATGTTGCTCTTGGATCGATGAATACAAGTATTCTTGCACGGAGGGTGGCGGTGCACTGAAGCTTGAGGGTTGAATATGGAGGTGGAGGCTTCGTCCATGCGGGATATAAGATTTTGGAGTTTAGAGGTGAGACCAATGAGAGAGGTAAGTGTGTTCTCCATGGAGGTTTGGGGTGGATAGGAGGGTTTATTTACTGGGAGAAAGGACTCATGATAGGAAGGTGGTTCATCTTGATAAGGATATAGAGATGGTGTATATTAAGGTGGTGGTTCTAAGTATGGCTCATAAGGCTCTTGGTATGGTGGGTAAGCATTAGGGTCATATGGTGGTGTTCGGTGGTAAGGTGCTTGAGAGTGTGGTGGTTCAAGATTATGTTGAGGAGGTGATTCATAAGCATATGGTGGTGGTTGTTGATAATCAAGAGAGTGCTCATCATAGCCGTCATCTTGATATGCTTCTTGGAATGGCTCTTGGTTATAGTATGTTGGTGGAGGTTGTTGCCAAGAGGATTGATCAAATCTTTGTGGCTCCTCCCATCTTCGATTGTTCCAACCTTGATGCCTGTTCCTATTATAACTTCCATTCCCTACAACAACATTGGAACCAAACTCATAGCGACATGCGTGAGAATTCATAGTAGCTAATAAAAATTAAAACAAAAACAAATAAACAAGCAAAAAAAAATATTTATAATAACCAATAATAAGGCACACATTTGCAATTCCCCGACAACGGCGCCATTTTGACGACGGACTTTTGTGTGGTCTAGAATTCACAAATAAAGGCTCGTTGAAGGTATATCTTCTAAACCAACTAAAATTCTTTCATACAAAAGATTGTTTGTCACAAGTAGAAACCCCTAATAAATAATAACCGAAGAATTTAAACCTCGGGTCATCTCTCAAGAAATTGCAGGGAAGTATGCTTATAATTGGTTATGGAAAAGTGTGTTTTGGGGTTTTTTAAGATAAGAAGTAAGAATAGTAAATGGTAATGAAAATCAAATGACTGGAAAAGCTCTTGGCAAGGTATGAGAACTGGAAATCCTATCCTAGTTATCCTTATCGATTGTGATGAGAATTGTTCATTGCTCCCACTTAGTTAACCCTCAACGAATAAAGGAAAGTCAAGTGGACTAATCAATTTGATTCCTCAAGTCCTAGTCAACTCTTGAGGAAAGACTAGCTTTAGTGGAATCCAAATCAATAAGCAACTTTCAATTATCAATCAACAAGGAGTTTGATAACTCAAGTGTTACCAATTACTCAACCGAGCCAAGAATATAAAATCCTATTCTAACATCCTTCTAAGCATTTTGTCAAGTACTTGGAGGGCATAGCATAAAAACATACAAAAGCAATAAGAGATAATAAAATCCAAACAATCAATTGCATTAATATGGAAATTGAATCTAACATCAAAAGTTCACAAACTAAAATAATAACAATAAGTAATCAATAATAGTAGAAGAGAAATCCTAAATCCTAAAACCTAGAGAGGAGAGAGCCTCTCTCTAAAAACTACATCTAAAACCTAAAATTGTGTGAATGAAAGTTATTGAATGAATGAATGGATTCTCTCACTCTGTAGGCTCTAATATGTGTTTTCTGGGCCAAAAATTGGGTCAAAAATAGCTCAGAAATCACCCCAGCGATTTTTGATACGTTCAACACGTGTCTCTGTCACGCATACGCGTGGATTGAACTTTCGCCAGGTCACTCGTACGCGTGATCCATGTGTGCACGTCACCTAACAGTATGGCAACTATGGCAAATTATATATCGTTGTGAAGCCCCGGATATTAGCTTTCCAACGCAATTGAAACCGCCTCATTTGGATCTCTGTAGCTCAAGTTATGGTGGATTGAGCGCAAAGAGGTCAGGGCTGATAACTTTGCAGTTCCTTCAACTTTTTGTATTCCTTCCACTTTTGCATGCTTCCTTTCCATCCTTTATGCCATTCCTTCCTTGTAATCTCTGAAAACACTTAACACACATATCAAGGCATCGAATGGTAATGAGAGGATTAAAATGAGCTAAATTAAGGCCAAAGAAACATGTTTTCAATCATAGCACAAAATCAGGAAGGAAAATGTAAAACATGCAAATTCAATGAATAACTGTGAGATTAGTGGATAAAATTCACTCAATTAAGCACAAGATGTGCCACAAAATAGTGGTGCATCAAGCACCACAAGCACTTGACTCGAATCCTTAGTCAGTGGTACTTAGAGCCTTTGGCTTCTCTTTTAACCCCTTTTTTTTCTTCTCATAACATGGCTCCTTTAAGAATGTGTCAAGTGTAAAAATCCCATAATAGTCCTCTAGACTAAGGCCTGGAGCAATTTGGCTCAGCCTGTGTTGAACATTCTTAGTTAGTTTTTCCTTCCAAACTCACATTGTCATACTCTTTATGATCAATCCCTTTTTCTATTTGTTCTTTCTTGGCACATGATCCTTGCCCACATTTAGGAGCAAGCACAATTATAATTATGGGTTGTGATGGACAAGTAATGATATCCACTTGACTAACAAGAATATAGAAGAAGATAACATATGTATATAATTAAAAAGAAATGAAGCAAATAGAAGTCAACAACCATAGTTCTCATTGTCATTATCTTCCTCATCTTCCTCTTCATTATCCTTTTAGGCTATGTATAGCATAGCCTCCAACACCGAACTTAGAATGATTTTTTGTCCTTAAGCAATAAAGAAAAATAGTGGTGATTGAAACAGAAATAATCATGATTGTCTAGTGGAAATAAGGAAGCAAGGCAGAAACTCATTCAAATAAAACAAACAAAATTAAAAGAAAACAAAAGAAAAGACAAAATAGAGCAAAATAATCATGTTACTAATGTATTGGCATGGGGGCTGGACCTTGCATAGGTTAAGTATCTCCACTAAATTTGTTGTGAGAATACCATACTTAGTATGACACAATCAATGAGAGGCTGGGCCAAGTACCCAGTGAAATGCAAGCATCATGTTGGTGTAGCAACACCAAGCTTAATCCATGAAATACATATGCAACATGAAGCAAAGCAAAAAAAGAAAAATTAAAAGAAATTACCTAATGTTGGGTTGCCTCCCAACAAGCGCTTATTTAACATCACTAGCTTGATGGTTGGTTCTTGATTTTTTTTCTCTTCTTCCAATTGGTTAAGAGAAATGACTTTAGTAGACATGAGGAAAAAATAATACCAAAAAGCAACTCTTATACAACTCTCTGATTCACTAGGACCAAAGAAAGCATATTTAAGTGTTGGGGGAGAAGACTTCAATTCAAATGTGGGTGGTGCATTCAAATTTTTCCTCCCGAAAGCTTGCATGCATAGTTATGATGGGACTTGTATGGCTTCCTCCTTAATTATTGGAATGTGCAGATATGGAGTGTACATGTCTTCCTCCTTTGTTTGTGCATCTTCTTCCTTTGTCTGTGCATCTTTCTCTTCTTCCATGTGTGAGGGTGGAGAGTTCTCTAATTTACTGGAGTATGAACTCCTTTGATTAACTCCCTCACATTCTTTCGTAGGATCTTGCATTGTATCTCTTGGGAAGGCCATTGCATATTCCTTTGTCACCTCTTGTAGCCTCTGAGGATATGGAATCTTAGGCTTTTATTCCTGCACTACCTCCTTCTTCATTGAAAATTTACTTGGTACAAGGTTTTCTTGGTCTTGCTCATGCACTTCTAACTCTTCTTCTTTTTTGGGACTTGAGTGTTGTGTAGTGTTTGAAAGGACCCCTTCATCAAGAACTTCTTGGATTAATGGTTCAATTAAATCAACCCTCATGTAGCTCTCTGATTTACTGGAGGATGGGCTCCTTTGGATGATTCTCTCACATTCTTTTGTAGGAATTTTCATTGCTTCTCTTAGGAGGGAGTTTGCTTGTTCCTATGCTAAATGCTTGGTAATCAACTCCACATGTTTATCTATATTTTTGACACGCATTTTTATATCATGTGTGTAACCTTTAGCAGTGTTCTTTAGTTCTTTCATGGCAAGCTAAAGAGATGATGGTTCTTGCTACGGATATAGAGGTGGTGGTTCTTGGTATGAATAAAAAGATGATGGTCCTTGATATAAATAGAGAGATGGTGATTCTTGATATGAATAATTGGAGGATGGTTCCTGATATGAATAAGGAGATAATTGTTCTTAGTATGAATAGAGAGATGATGGTTCTTGGTATGAGTAAAGAGATGATGGTTCTTGATAGATGGAATGTGGAGCACTGTAGTTTCCTTGGCCTTGACATTCCCAACCAAAATCCAGATAGTTCCTCCATCATAATATTATGAATCATTCCTTGAGTGTGTGTAGTAACCCATGTGATCTCTCTCCATTATTTTCCTCAGCATAAAACACAAAACTAAATCAAACGCACCATGTGGTAAAAAAAGAGGAAAAGAAGAAAGAATAGAAATATGTATATATATATAAATTTTTTTAAATATATTTTTTCAAATAAATTAGAAAAAGAAAAAAATGTCTAATCTAGGTAATCAATTAACCGGTAGTTTGTTAATCACAATTAATCTCCGGCGACAGTGCCAAAAACTTGGTGCAGAATTTCAAACCCCAACTTACCAGCAAGTGCACCAGGTCGTACCAAGTAATAAACTCAGTGTGAGTGAATGTCGATCTAACAAGGATTAACGGATTAAGCAAACAATAGTCAATTGATTATTCTAGTCAGACAATCAAAATTAAGTGTTTCAATAGTAAATAACATGAAAATAGAGAAATAAATAGAAACAAACTAAAATTGGTTAAGAAAATAATATGATAAAGATAGTTAAGGTGTTAGAGATATTCAAAATTTAGGATTAACAATTATTTCTATCTACTTTGATCATGAAAGTTTTAAGTTTATGGCAAACCTTAGGTGCTTGAATTTCTATTCCTAGGCAATCCAATCTCCTCTAATCTAACCAACCATCAATTCCTTGATCAATTAGTTGTATTAGAGGGTTAAGTCCAATTTCTGATTTTAAAGGCACACAAACCCTAAAAACCCAAAAATGACGCAGTTATATGTTTGATGTGTGAGCATCTTGTACCCATTTTCCCCTTACTTTCTAGTTGTTTTTTGTTAGAATTTATTAAGTTTTATTATATTTTAATGCAAAAATCCTCTTTGAATGCTACTTTGAGTTGTTTTAGTATTTTTATAATTTCAGGTGAAATTCAGAGCAATTTGACAGAATTTTGTGTGGAAAGGAAAAGAGTTGAAGAAGCCTCTTTGGGTGCTAAACGCCTAACTGGTGTTTAGCGCCAGCAAGTTTCACAAAACAGATAGTCTCTCCCCTTTCTGGGCACTAACACCCAACTGGCGTTTAGCGTTAGGCAGTCTAAACCGAATCCACCTTCTTGGAGCATCACTAGTTGGATTTAGCTTTTATTAGTTATCTTTTATTTTATTTTTTGTAATTTTTAATTACAAACAATAACTTTTAGTTTTAGGATTTAATATTTTATTTTAATTTTAAATCAAGTTAGGTTAGATATAAAAGGGAAAAGATTCACCTTTTAGGGGAGGATCTTCTCACTTCTGCATTTACACACTTTTAAGAATCCTTGTTTTCTCTGTAAGTCATGAGCCACTAAACCTTCTTGGTTAAGTGGTGGACGAAATTGTGATCAATGTTCTAACTATTTTGGATGAAATCATTATTATGGCACCAGTTGAATTCACAACTCCGTTCAACTAACCAGCAAGTGCACTGGGTCGTCCAAGTAATAAACCTTACGTGAGTAAGGGTCGATCCCACAGAGATTGTTGGTATGAAGCAAGCTATGGTCACCTTGTAATTCTCAGTTAGGCAGATTAAACCAATTGATTATGGATTTTCTAAAATAAATAATAAACAGAAAATAGAAATAATAAAAGGGATAGAACACTTATGCAGATTCATTGGTGGGAATTTCAGATAAGCATATGGAGGTACTGTAAGGCTCAAGGACGCCTGCTCTCCTACTGCTTCAACTCAATCCTTCTTACTCCTTTCCATGGCAAGCTGTATGTAGGGCATCACCGTTGTCAGTGGCTACATCCCATCCTCTCAGTGAAAATGGTCCTCTGCGGCTGTCACTCGCATGGCTAATCATCTGTCGGTTCTCAATCAGGTTGGAATAGAATCCATTGATTCTTTTGCGCTTGTCATCACGCCCAGCCTTCAGGAGTTTGAAGCTCGTCACAGTCATTCAATCCTAGAATCCTACTCGGAATACCATAGACAAGGTTTAGACTTTCCGGATTCTCATGAATGCCGCCATCTATCTAACTTATACCACGAAGATTCTGTTGGGGAATCTAAGAGATACACATTCAAGCTCTGTTGCATGTAGAACGGAAGTGGTTGTCAATCACGTGCGTTCATAAGTGAGAATGATAATGAGGGTTATCTAATCATCACATTCATCATGTTCTTGGGTGCGAATGAATATCTTGGAATAAGAATAAGAGAGAATTGAATAAAAGAAAATAGAACTGCATTAATACTTGAGGTACAGCAGAGCTCCACACCCTTAATCTATGGTGTGCAGAAACTCCACCGTTGAAAATAGATAAGTAAAAGGTTCAGGCATGGCCGAATGGCCAGCCCCCTAAAACTTGATCAATAGCCTCTTAGGATGAAGAATAAAACAAAACTGAGACCAAAGATGAAACGTGGTCAAAAGACATCCAATACAATAGTTAAATGTTCTATTTATAATAAACTAGCTCCTAGGGTTTACATGAGTAAGTAATTGATGCATAAATCCACTTCCGGGGCCCACTTGGTGTATGCTTGGGCTGAGCTTGATCAATCCACGAGCTGAGGCTTCTGTTGGAGTTGAACTCCGAGTTATGACGTGTTTTGGGCGTTCAACTCCGGATCATGACGTTTTTCTGGCGTTTAACTCCAGACAGCAGCATGTACTTGGCGTTCAACGCCAAGTTACGTCGTCAATTTCCGAATAAAGTATAGACTATTATATATTTCTGGAAAGCCCTGGATGTCTACTTTCCAACGCCGTTGAGAGCGCGCCATTTGGAGTTCTGTAGCTCCAGAAAATCTATTTCGAGTTCAGGGAGGTCAGAATCCAACAGCATCAGCAGTCCTTTTGTCAGCCTTTTTCAGAATTTTGCTCAAGTCCCTCAATTTCAGCCAGAAATTACCTGAAATCACAGAAAAACACACAAACTCATAGTAAAGTCCAGAAATGTGATTTTAACATAAAAACTAATGAAAACATCCCTAAAAGTAGCTTGAACTTACTAAAAACTACCTAAAAACAATGCCAAAAAGCGTATAAATTATCCGCTCATCACAACACCAAACTTAAATTGTTGCTTGTCCCCAAGCAACTAAAAATCAAATAGGATAAAAAGAAGAGAATATACTATAAATTCAGAAATATCAATGAATATTAATTATAATTAAATGAGCGGGACTTGTAGCTTTTTGCCTCTGAATAGTTTTGGCATCTCACTTTTTCCTTTGAAGTTCAGAATGATTGGCTTCTCTAGGAACTTAGAATTTCGGATAGTGTTATTGACTTTCCTAGTTAAGCATGTTGATTCTTGAACACAGCTACTTATGAGTCTTGGCCGTGGCCCTAAGCACTTTGTTTTCCAGTATTACCACCGGATACATAAATGCCACAAACACATAACTGGGTGAACCTTTTCAGATTGTGACTTCGCTTTGCTAAAGTCCCCAGTTAGTGGTGTCCATAGCTCTTAAGCACACTCTTTTGCCTTGGATCACGACTTTAACCACTTAGTCTCAAGCTTTTTTTACTTGGACCTTCATGACACAAGCACATGGTTAGGGACAGCTTGATTTAGCCGCTTAGGCCTGGATTTTATTTCCTTGGGCCCTCCTATCCATTGATGCTCAAAGCCTTGGATCCTTTTTACCCTTGCCTTTTGGTTTTAAGGGCTATTGGCTTTTTCTACTGCTCCTTCTTTTTCTATATACTCTTTTTTTTTCGAATGCTTCTTCTTTTTCACTGCTTTTTCTTGCTTCAAGAATCAATTTCATGATTTTTCAGATCATCAATAACATTTCTCTTTGTTCATCATTCTTTCAAGAGCCAACAATTTTAACATTCATAAACAACAAGATCAAAAGACATATGCACTGTTCAAGCATTCATTCAGAAAACAAAAAGTATTGTCATCACATCAAAATAATTAAACTAAATTCAAGAGCTATTTTCGAAATTTATGTACTTCTTGTTCTTTTGAATTAAAACATTTTTCATTTAAGAGAGGTGAAGGATTAATGGATTTTATTCATAGCTTTAAGGCATGGTTACATACTAATGATCATGGAATAAAGACACAAAACATAGAAAAACACAATACTAAAAACCGAAAACAGAAAGAAATAAGAACAAGGAATGAATCCACCTCTAGTGGCGTCTTCTTCTTGAAGGACCAATGATGTTCTTTAGCTCTTCTATGTCCCTTCCTTGCCTTTGTTGCTCCTCCCTCATTGCTCTTTGATCTTCTCTTATTTCTTGGAGAATGATGGAGTGCTCATGATGTTCCACCCTTAATTGTTCCACATTGTGGCTTAAATCTTCTAAGGAGGTGTTGAGTTGCTCCCAATAGTTGTTTGGAGGAAAGTGCATCCCTTGAGGCATCTCAGGGATTTCTTGATGATGCACTTCTTGAGGACCGTGAGGGGCTTCTCTTGCTTGCTCCATCCTTTTCTTGGTGATGGGCTTGTCTTCTTCAATGGAGACATCTCCTTCTATGATAACTCCAGCTGAGTAACATAGATGGCAAATAAGGTGAGGAAAAGCTAGCCGTGCCATAGGTGAGGGCTTGTCGGCTATTTTGTAGATTTCATTGGAGATGACCTCATGAACTTCTACTTCTTCTCCAATCATGATGCTATGAATCATGATGGCCCGATCCACAGTAACTTCAGATTGGTTACTAGTAGGAATGATGGAGCGTTGAATGAACTCCAACCATCCTCTAGCTATAGGCTTGAGGTCCAATCTTCTTAGTTGAACTGGCTTGCCTTTGGAGTCTCTCTTCCATTGAGCTCCTTCCACACAAATGTCCATAAGGACTTGGTCCAACCTTTGATCAAAGTTGACCCTTCTAGTGTAGGGGCGTTCATCACCTTGCATCATAGGCAAGTGGAATGCCAACCTTACATTTTCCGGACTGAAATCCAAGTATTTCCCCCTAACCATTGTGAGATAATTCTTTGGACTTGGGTTCATACCTTGGTCATGGTTCCTAGTGATCCATGCATTGGCATAGAACTCTTGAACCATTAAGATTCCGACTTGTTGCATGGGGTTGGTTAAAACTTCCCAACCTCTTCTTTGAACTTCATGTCGGATCTCCGGATACTCATTCTTCTTGAGCTTGAAAGGGACCTCAGGGATCACCTTCTTCTTTGCCACAACATCATAGAAGTGGTCTTGATGGCTCTTGGAGATGAATCTTTCCATCTCCCATGACTCGGAGGTGGAAGCTTTTGTCTTCCCTTTTCCTTTTCTAGAGGATACTCCGGCCTTAGGTGCCATTGGTAATGGAAAAACAAAAAAAAGCTTATGCTTTTACCAAACCAAACTTAAAATGTTGCTCGCCCTCGAGCAATAAAAGAAAGAAGAGAAGAAGAAGAAGAAGAAAATATGGTAGAGAGGGAGAGAGGTAGTTTCGGCTCTAGGTGAAGAAGGAGGGGTTGTGTTGTGTGAAAATGAAGTAGAATGGAAGGGTATTTATAGGGAAAGGGGGGAAGGTAGGTTCGGCCATTTGGGTGGGAATGGGAGGGAAATTGGTTTGAATTTTTGAAGGTAGGTGGGGTTTTTGGGGAAGAGTGGATGGATGTGAGTGGTGAATGGGGTAATTGGGAAGAGGAATTGAGGTGATTGGTGAAAGGTGTTGGGAAGTGTGACATGGGGAAGAGTGAATTTGGATTAGGAGAGTGTGATTAGGATTAAAAGGTAAGGTAGGAATATGTTAGGTGGGGATCCTGTGGGGTCCACAGATCCTGAGGTGATCCTGTGGGGTCCACAGATCCTGAGGTGTCAAGGAATTCCATCCCTGCACCAAATAGGCATGTAAAATGCCTTCGTGCATCATTCTGGCGTTTAAACGCCCATTGGTGCACATTCTGGGCGTTCAACGCCCATGTAAAGCATGTTTCTGGCGTTGAACGCCAGTTCCATGCTTGTTACTGGCGTTCAGCGCCAGTTTTCCTTTCTGGGCACATTCCTGGCGTTCAGCGCCAGGATGTTGCTTGTTTCTGGCGTTCAGCGCCAGAATGGTGCTCTGTTCTGGCGTTGAACGCCAGCCAGATGCATCTTACTGGCGTTGAACGCCAGCCCGTGCGTCCTCCAGGGTGAAAAATTTTTTTCTTCTGTTTTTGACTCTGTTTTTAATTTTTTTGACTTTTTTGTGACTCCTCATGATCATGTACCTAATAAAACACAAAATAACAATAAAATAGAATAAAATAAGAATTAGATAAAATTGGGTTGCCTCCCAACAAGCGCTTCTTTAATGTCAATAGCTTGACAGTGGCTCTCATGGAGCCACAAGGTGATCAGGTCAATGTTGTATAGTTGTCCACACCAAACTTAGAGTTTGGATATGGGATCTTAACACCAAACTTAGAGTTTGGTTGTGGCCTCACAACACCAAACTTAGAGTTTGACTGTGTGGGCTCTTCTTGACTCTGAACTGAGAGAAGCTCTTCATGCTTACTCTCTTCTGTCACAGGGGGATGGCCATGTGCCTTAAACACAAGGTAGTCCCCATTCAATTGAAGGACTAATTCCCCTCTGTTGACATCTATCACAGCTCCTGCTGTGGCTAGGAAAGGTCTTCCAAGGATGATGCAATCATCCTCTTTCTTCCTAGTGTCTAAAATTATGAAATCAGCAGGGATGTAAAGGCCTTCAACCTTTACTAACACGTCCTCTACTATTCCATAAGCTTGTCTCAATGACTTGTCTGCCAGTTGTAATGAGAACAAGGCAGGTTGTACCTCAATGATCCCCAGCTTCTCCATTACAGAGAGTGGCATTTTATCCCTGACCCCAGATCACACAGAGCTTTTTCAAAGATCATGGTGCCTATGGTACAAGGTATTACGAACTTGCCAGGATCTTGTTTCTTTTGAGGTAGAATTTTCTGAATCCAAGTATCCAGTTCATTAATGAGCAAGGGAGGTTCACTTTCCCAAGTCTCATTACCAAACAACTTGGCATTCAGCTTCATGATAGCTCCTAAATATTGAGCAACTTGCTCTCCAGTTACATCTTCATCCTCTTCAGAGGATGAATAGTCTTCAGAGCTCATGAATGGCAGAAGGAGGTTTAATGGAATCTCTATGGTCTCTATATGAGCCTCAGATTCCTTTGGATCCTTAATAGGAAATTCCTTCTTGCTTGAGGGACGTCCCAGGAGGTCTTCCTCACTAGGATTTTCGTCCTCTTCCTCCCTTGTGCATTCGGCCACATTGATCACATCAATGGCCTTGCACTCTCCTTTTGGATTCTCTTCTGTATTGCTTGGGAGAATACTGGGAGGAGTTTCAATGACTTTCTTACTCAGCTGGCCCACTTGTGCCTCCAGATTTCTAATGGAGGATCTTGTTTCACTCATGAAACTGAAGGTGGCCTTTGACAGATCAGAGATTACATTGGCTAAATTAGAAGTGTTTTGTTCAGAATTCTCTGTCTGTTGCTGAGAAGATGATGGATATGGCTTGCTATTGCCCAGCCTATTGCGTCCACCATTGTTAAAACCTTGTTGAGGTTTTTGTTGATCCTTCCATGAGAAATTTGGATGATTTCTCCATGATGAGTTATAGGTATTTCCATAAGGTTCACCCATGTAATTAACCTCTGCCATGGCAGGGTTCTCAGGATCATAAGCTTCTTCAGAAGCTGCCTCTCTAGTACTGTTGGATGCATGTTGCCATCCATTCAGATTTTGAGAGATCATGTTGACCTGTTGAGTCAACACCTTGTTCTGAGCTAATATGGCATTCAGAGCATCAATTTCAAGAACTCCTTTCTTCTGAGGTATCCCATTGTTCACAGAATTCCTCTCAGAAGTGTACATGAACTGGTTATTTGCAACCATGTCAATGAGTTCTTGAGCCTCTTCAGGCGTTTTCTTCAGGTGAATAGATCCACCTGCAGAATGGTCCAATGACATTTTCGAAAATTCAGATAGACCATAATAGAATATATCTAATATGGTCCATTCTGAAAACATATCAGATGGACATCTTTTGGTCAGCTGCTTGTATCTTTCCCAAGCTTCATAGAGGGATTCACCATCTTTTTGTTTGAAGGTTTGAACATCCACTCTCAGCTTGCTCAGCTTTTGAGGAGGAAAGAATTTATCCAAGAAGGCAGTGACCAGCTTATCCCAGGAGTCCAGGCTATCCTTGGGTTGTGAATCCAACCATACTCTAGCTCTGTCTCTTACAGCAAAAGGGAAAAGCATGAGTCTGTAGACTTCAGGATCAACTCCATTCGTCTTTACAGTCTCACAGATCTGCAAGAACTCAGTTAAGAACTGATAGGGATCTTCAGATGGAAGTCCATAAAACTTGCAGTTTTGTTGCATTAATGCAACTAGCTGAGGTTTCAGATCAAAGTTGTTGGCTCCAATGGCAGGAATGGAGATGCTTCTTCCATCAAACTTGGACGTTAGCTTTGTGAAGTCACCAAGTATTCTCCTTGCATTATTATTATTTTCGGCTGCCATCTCCTTCTCTTGTTCTAATGTTTCTGAAAGGTTACCTTTAGAATAATTTAATTTAGCTTCTCTTAATTTTCTCTTAAGAGTCCTTTCAGGTTCTGGATCAATTTCAACAAGAGTGCCTTTATCCTTGTTCCTGCTCATATGAAAGAGAAGAAGACAAGAAAAGAAGAGGAATCCTCTATGTCACAGTATAGAGATTCCTTTATGTTAGTAGAAGAAGAAAGGGGTAGAAGAATGAAGAAGGAGATTCGGATTTTTGGGTGAAGAAAGGTGAAGAGAAGTTTTAGTAATTAAATAATTAAATAGAAGAAGAAAAGAGGAGGGAGATTTCGAAAATAATTTTGAAAAAGGGATTAGTAATTTTCGAAAATTAGAGATAAAATGTAATTAAAATTAAAACATGAAACAATTAGTTAATTAAAAAGAATTTTTGAAGAAGGGATGAGATATTTTCGAAAATTAGAGAGGGAAAAGTAGTTAGGTGGTTTTGAAAAAGATAAGAAACAAACAAAAAGTTAGTTAGTTGATTGAAAAAGATTTGAAATCAAAATTGAAAAAGATAAAAAGATAATAAGTTTGATAAGAATTTTTTTGAAATCAAATTTTGAAAAAGATAAAATTTTTGAAAAAGATCAAAATAAAAGATAAAAAGATTTAATTCAAAAATTTTGAAATTATTTACTTCACTAACAAGAAACTACAAGATAAGATTATAGAATTTAAAGATTGAACCTTTCTTAGCAAGAAAGTAACAAACTTCAAATTTTTGAATCAAAACATTAATTATTGATTATATTTTCGAAAATATGATGTAAAAGATAAGGAAAAGATTTTGAAAATATTTTGAAAAAGATTTTTGAAATTTTCGAAAATTATAAAAAAATTGAAAAAGATATGATTTTTTGAAAAAGATTTTGAAAAGATAAGATATTTAAAATTGAAATTTTGACTTGACTTGTAAGAAACAACCAATTTTGAAAATTTTTGACCAAGTCAACCCAAAATTTCGAAAATTTGGAGGGAAATAAGGAAAAGATATTTTTTTTGAATTTTTGAATTTTTAATTATGAGAGAGAAAAACAACAAAAATACTCAATGCATGAAAATTTTTAGATCAAAACAATGAATGCATGCAAGAATGCTATGAATGTCAAGATGAACACCAAGAACACTTTGAAAATCATGATGAACATCAAGAACATAATTTTGAAAAATTTTTGATGCAAAGAAAACATGCAAGACACCAAACTTAGAAATCTTTAATGCATTGACTCTAACAAACAAAAAATGCATATGAAAAACAACAAACAACACAAAACAAGAAAACATCAAGATCAAACAAGAGGACTTATCAAGAACAACTTGAAGATCATGAAGAACACTATGAATGCATGGGATTTTCGAAAAAAATGCAAGAAAAATTTTTAAAGCATGCAATTGACACCAAACATAAAAATTGACTCAAGACTCAAACAATAAACACAAAATATTTTTGGTTTTTTATGATTTTATGATTTTTTAGTATTTTTATTATTTTTTTTTCGAAAATTATATTAAAAAAACGAAAATAATAAAAAAAATATTTTTGAAAGATTTTAGAAAACTTTTTGAAAAGAAATTACCTAATCTGAGCAACAAGATGAACCGTCAGTTGTCCATACTTGAACAATTCCCGGCAACGGCGCCAAAAACTTGGTGGACGAAATTGTGATCAATGTTCTAACTATTTTGGATGAAATCATTATTATGGCACCAGTTGAATTCACAACTCCGTTCAACTAACCAGCAAGTGCACTGGGTCGTCCAAGTAATAAACCTTACGTGAGTAAGGGTCGATCCCACAGAGATTATTGGTATGAAGCAAGCTATGGTCACCTTGTAATTCTCAGTTAGGCAGATTAAACCAATTGATTATGGATTTTCTAAAATAAATAATAAACAGAAAATATAAATAATAAAAGGGATAGAACACTTATGCAGATTCATTGGTGGGAATTTCAGATAAGCATATGGAGGTACTGTAAGGCTCAAGGACGCCTGCTCTCCTACTGCTTCAACTCAATCCTTCTTACTCCTTTCCATGGCAAGCTGTATGTAGGGCATCACCATTGTCAGTGGCTACATCCCATCCTCTTAGTGAAGATGGTCCTCTGCGGCTGTCACTCGCATGGCTAATCATCTGTCGGTTCTCAATCAGGTTGGAATAGAATCCATTGATTCTTTTGCGCTTGTCATCACGCCCAGCCTTCAGGAGTTTGAAGCTCGTCACAGTCATTCAATCCTAGAATCCTACTCGGAATACCATAGACAAGGTTTAGACTTTTCGGATTCTCATGAATGCCGCCATCTATCTAACTTATACCACGAAGATTCTGTTGGGGAATCTAAGAGATACACATTCAAGCTCTGTTGCATGTAGAACGGAAGTGGTTGTCAATCACGTGCGTTCATAAGTGAGAATGATAATGAGGGTTATCTAATCATCACATTCATCATGTTCTTGGGTGCGAATGAATATCTTGGAATAAGAATAAGAGAGAATTGAATAAAAGAAAATAGAACTGCATTAATACTTGAGGTACAGCAGAGCTCCACACCCTTAATCTATGGTGTGCAGAAACTCCACCGTTGAAAATACATAAGTAAAAGGTTCAGGCATGGCCGAATGGCCAGCCCCCTAAAACGTGATCAATAGCCTCTTAGGATGAAGAATAAAACAAAACTGAGACCAAAGATGAAACGTGGTCAAAAGACATCCAATACAATAGTTAAATGTTCTATTTATAATAAACTAGCTTCTAGGGTTTACATGAGTAAGTAATTGATGCATAAATCCACTTCCGGGGCCCACTTGGTGTATGCTTGGGCTGAGCTTGATCAATCCACGAGCTGAGGCTTCTGTTGGAGTTGAACTCCGAGTTATGACGTGTTTTGGGCGTTCAACTCCGGATCATGACGTTTTTCTGGCGTTTAACTCCAGACAGCAGCATGTACTTGGCGTTCAACGCCAAGTTACGTCGTCAATTTCCGAATAAAGTATGGACTATTATATATTGCTGGAAAGCCCTGGATGTCTACTTTCCAACGCCGTTGAGAGCGCGCCATTTGGAGTTCTGTAGCTCCAGAAAATACATTTCGGGTGCAGGGAGGTCAGAATCCAACAGCATCAGCAGTCCTTTTGTCAGCCTTTTTCAGAATTTTGCTCAAGTCCCTCAATTTCAGCCAGAAATTACCTGAAATCATAGAAAAACACACAAACTCATAGTAAAGTCCAGAAATGTGATTTTAACATAAAAACTAATGAAAACATCCCTAAAAGTAGCTTGAACTTACTAAAAACTACCTAAAAACAATGCCAAAAAGCGTATAAATTATCCGCTCATCATTAAGGTTAGGAGCTCTGTTTATTTCTATGTATTAAGACTATTACTTTTCTATTTTAATTAATGTACTGATTCAGTTTCAAGGATTACTTTCGTTCTTAATTTTATGGATATGGGTGGAACGAGAGTGTGACCCTTATTCTACATGTGTTCTTGTGACCATTGGGAGAGGTCTCTCACCTGAACACAGCTTGAAAATAAATTCCTTCTAAATTGCTAATTACTTGAACTAATCTGGATATGTGACATATAATCCATTTAGCTTTGGTAATTAGATTTTTTGTAGCCATAAACTAGATTTGTACTTAACCTTCTAATCTGAATCAAGTGACTAAGAGATCGGCAGTTGATGAAGGTTAGAAGAGGCTAAATCACTAAGAGATTAGGGTTTAGTCAATCACAGTTTACTATGGAATGAATCTTACATGATTAAAATAGTTGGTAAGAAAACTTGATCTAAAAAGGTAAACATCTCCGATACGTTAACTGTTTCTCTCAGTGATTTCTACACCAAACTCATTACTTGCTTTCTTTACTCTTGACTTATTCTTTAATTCATTTAAAAGCCACCAAACCAACTTTTATGTTTGCCTGACTAAGCAAATCAGTTGACCATTGTTGCTCAGTTTCTCAGTCCTCGTGGGATTGACCCTTACTTACCTGTGGTATTACTTGGATGACTCGGTGGACTTGTTAGTTTAGTTGTGGACATTCTAAATCCACACCAAGTTTTTGGCGCTGTTGCCAGGGACTGACGGTGATTGACAACTACTAGTTGTCTAATTGCTTAGATTAGGTATTCTTCTTAGTTTTGTTTGTTTACTTTTTCTTAGATTTTTGAATTTGGTTCTGTTTACTTTTTCTTAGTTTTTTATTTTAAATTTGGTGTTCCGTTAGTGATTTTTTCCTTTCTAAATTTTTCGAAATTATTAGTATTCTTCCTTATTTAATTTTTGAATTAGTAGTTTAATTTTTCTTAATTATTTTTGAAACTTTTAGGTCTATATCTTGCTTTATTTTATTTTATTTTATTTCTGTTTACATAGGATACCTCATTGGGAGTTCTCTATACTCTGACATAGAGACTCTAGTTTTCTTTGCCTTCTGTTTGTTTATGAGCAGGAACAGGGACAAAGAATGCCTTATTGAATTTGATCCTAAACCAGAGAGGACCTTGAGGCGGCGTTTGCAACAAGCTAGAGCTTACAAAGCTTGTGAGAATCTCAGGGATACTTTTGAGAAGGAAGCCATGGATCTCAACAATACTAATAATGCTGTTAATGATAATGGTGGGAATCCAAATGGTAATAAGCAAGCTAGGAGGACGCTGACCTCCTACACTGCTCTCACTTTTGACTTTTATGGGCGCATTATCTCAGTATCTTCCATAGGTGCTAACAATTTTGAGCTGAAGCCACAATTGATTACTCTGGTGCAACAAAACTGTCAGTTTCATGGACTCCTGCAGGAAGACCCGAATTTGTTTATTTCTAATTTTTTGTAGATTCGTGACAGTGAAGACTAGTAGAGTGAACCTTGATCTCTACAAGCTCATGCTCTTTCCATTTACTGTGAGGGATAGAGTGAAGTAATGGTTGGACACTTAGTCTAAGGAGAGCTTGGACTCGTAGGACAAGGTGGTCAATGGATTTCTGACCAAATTCTTCCCATCTCAAACTCTTACTAAGCTGAGGGTAGATGTTCAAACTTTCAGGCAGAAAGATGGTGAGTCCCTCTATGAAGCCTGTGAAAGATGCAAGTAGATGATCAGGAAGTGTCTCCCACATATGTTTTCAGATTAGGCCAAGCTGCAAATTTTCTATGATGGCCTCTCATAGATGACAAAAATGTCTCTTGAAAATTCTGCAGGAGGTTCTTTACACATGAAGAAGACGCCTGAAGAGGCTAATGAGCTTATTGAGATAGTTGCTAACAACCAATACCTTTACTCTTTTGAGAGGAACCTTGTAAATCCTAGGAATCTGATGAAGAAAGGAGTTATGGAGGTGGACACCCTGGATGCCATTCTAGTTTAGAGCAAGATCATGTCACAGCAGATCAATATGATTTCTCAGCACTTGAGTAAAATGTAAGTCTCAGCTGTTAATACTTAAGATGCCTCTTATGACATGAGTGGTGGCTTCAACTAAGGGGAGAACTATGACTATGCTCAAACCACTCCTGAGCAAGTTAATTATATGAAAAATTCCTCCAGAAATCCCAATAATAATCCTTATTCGAATACATTCAATCAAGGATGGAGGAATAACCCTAACATTGGGTGGAGAGAGCAACTCCAGAGGCCCCAGCCAAATTTTAACAAGAACTCTCAGGGAGGTTTTAATAAGAATGGGTTCAATAATTTTAACAACTACCGATTTCATGCTTCTTAGCCACAACAGACGTCCACTCAGTCTCAAGGCAATTCTGACTTGGCCTCTTTAGTTGTAGAACTTTCCAAGAGTACTCATAGCTTTATGCAGGAGACTAGAGCTTTCATTCAAAATTTGGAAGTACAAGTGGGTCAGTTGAGCAAGAGAATACCTGAGAGACCTCCTAACACTCTTCTTGGTGACACAGAGGTAAATCCAAGAGAAGAATGTAAGGCCCTTGCAATGAATAAATGAAACCATGCCTAAGGAGGTGCGATTTGCTAAAGGGTCAGAAGAGAAAGAAGCTCCATAAAAGGTTGAAGCTACACTGTTACACACCCCACCTAGGGCGCCTATACAAGAGCCTGAAATACCACACCTTCAACAGTTCCAAGAGGAGACCACGAACGAGCAGTATTCTCAGTTCTTGGAAGTCTTTAAAAAGCTACAAAATAATATCCTTTTTGCTGAGATTTTGGAGAAAATCCCTTGCTATGTAGCATTCATGAAAGACTTGCTCTCTGAGAAGAAAGCCTTGAATGGAGATGAAACAGTGGTCCTGACCAAGGATTGTAGTGCACTCATTCAGAGAAAGCTACCAAAGAAGATGCCAGATCTTGGGAGCTTTCAAATCCCTTGTACTATTGAGAATATCACTTTTGACAAAGCTCTTTGTGATATTGGCTCAAGTATCAATCTAATGCCTTTGTTTGTAATGAGGAAGCTGCAAATTCAAGAGGCACATCCTACAAAGATAGTACTACAGATGGCTGATAAGTCTCTAAGGCAAGCACATGAGCTAGTGAAAAATATCTTGGTCAAGGTTGGAGAGCTTTTCCTCCCTGCAAATTTTGTAGTACTTGACATCGGAGAGGATGCAATTGACTCTATCATTCTAGGAAGACCATTCCTAGTCACTGGGAAAGCTCTTATTGATGTTGAGATAGGTGAATTGGTTCTGAGGCTACAGGAATACTATTTGGTATTTGATGAGTCCATATTTTACGATATATTTTGGTTTGATTTGAGTGGATTTCATCACATAAACCCACATTTATTCATCTAAATAGCATGCTTTTAAGATTTCTTCCTAAATTATGCTTAATTATAAAAATATGCTTTTTACGCCTTAAAATAGCTCAAATTAATTCACTTTAATCCCATTTGGTGCCTTGATGTATTTGTTGAGTGATTTCAGGTTTCCAAGGGAAGTATAGGATGGAAGAAGTGAAGAGAAAAGCATGCAAAAGGGAGAAATCATGAAGAAAATAAAGTTTGGAAGCTGCTGCAAAGGTGCGTACGCACAACGGTGACTTCGTGCAAAGATGCGTACGCACCAAGTGTCGTGCGTACGCACGATGGGAATTCTGTGCAACTGTGCGTACGCATAGTAGGTCGTGCGTACGCACGTGTGCATATGCGTGAGGTCATTAATGCAAATCACCGGGCGAATTCTGGGCCTCCAAAATCCAGTACAACTTATTTTCTGAAGCTATTTAAGGCCAAAGTGAAGAGGAATGAAGGGGGCAATTAGGTTTAGATTTTATCATGTTTTAGTGTAGTTATCTAGAGAGAGAAGCTCCCCCCTCTCTCTAGAATTAGGGTTTTTTTAGTTTAATTTCCTTTAATTTCAGCATTTAATTCTTGTTTTAATGTAGTTTCATTTATGTTTCTATGCTTTCTTGTCTTTACCTTCTTCATCTCTTTTGTTATTTTCTCTTTTATGTCAATTTTCATGTTATGAACACTTTTGTTATTTTAATTCCAATTAATGCAAATTTATGTTTTCATGCCATTTATTGCTTTCTCTAGTTGTTATTGTTACTTTCTTGCTTTGGTAGTTTTAGAATTATTTTATTACAATTTAATATTATTTTATTCTCATGCATACCAAGTGTTTGATAAAATGCTTGGCTTAGTTTTCACTTAGTTTTTCTCCATTCTTGGTTTGAAATTGATGACTTTGGTGACCCTTGAGCTATTGATGTCCATTCTTGTTTGATACATTAGAGTACTTAGTTGATTGG
The DNA here is from genome assembly GCF_014773155.1 of Arachis stenosperma. Taxonomy (NCBI): domain Eukaryota; kingdom Viridiplantae; phylum Streptophyta; class Magnoliopsida; order Fabales; family Fabaceae; genus Arachis; species Arachis stenosperma. The sequence goes on from NC_080377.1 coordinate 47,592,402, forward strand.
GTCTCCCTTGACTCTTTGTGACCCCTTAGTGTTGACATAGGACTTAGGGATTGAAATCAACTATGCCTACTTGACTTATCTTCGATGTAAGGGTGACTAAGTAAGATTAACTCTTCATAATCATCATGTATTTAGGGTCAATGGCTAGGATAGGTAACCTTAGCTCTCGATTACTTGCCAAGAGGTTTTCTTGCATTTAAAGATTCCTTTCCATGCATTTTATTGCTTTTGACTTTTATTGCTTTGATGTTTAATTTCTTGAATGTTTATTTTTCGCACTCTTGGTTGAGAAATTGGTTGTTTGGGTGGAATTGAGTTGTGGATGTCCATTCCGCATTATGTGGGAATGGCTAATTGGTTTGGTTTTCATTGACGCTTGTCTTTCACTAAGTAATTAGTGTGTTGACTAGGACTTTTAGATTGAGATCAATTACACTCTTTTGACTAATTCTCAAGGAGGATTGACTAGTTTCGATTGATTCCACACAATTGTCATGTTTGTGCTCCACAACTAGGATAGGAATCCCTAATTACCCAATTCTAGCCAAGAGTCCTTTTTAGCATTTAATTTTCACTTGTATTGCTTTTACTTGCTTTGACTTTTGCTTTCTTGCATGCTAAGTTACTTTCTTGCTATTTACAATACTTGCTCTTTCTTGCATTCCCAATCCCCCATGCTTCTCCCATAGCAAATAAATGTACATTTCATTGAAACTCCTAGGGAAGATGAACCGAGGTTTAAATACTCTCGATCTCGGTTATTATAATTTGGATTTAAAACATTTGATTTGGGAGTTAATTGTTGGTCTAGACTATACTTTCAACGATGGAATTCTACTTTGTAAAAATCTAGATCGACGATAAATTCTTCTTTATCAAATTTGGCGCCATTGCTGGGGAGTTGCAATGGTGTATGTTTTTGGCTATTGTAAATATGTTAATCTGTAAATAGCTTATTTTTGGTTGATTGTACATATGTTGCTTACTTGTTTTTGGCTTTTGTGAATATGTTAGTATGTGAATATCTTGCTTTTTATTTGCTATTGTAAATATGCTTCCCTTGTTTGCTTTTTGTTTTTCTTGTTGGGAGCTCATAGCTTGTTGGACACTCTACTAAAGCTTGGTGCAATCAATGGAGAATATGGAGACCCAAGCATTGTTAGAGCTTCTCAATAAAGTCCAACTTAAGGATTCTAAAAAAAAGTGCTTGGTGGGAGACACCCCACTATGGTAACACCTTTTTAACCCTCTCTTTGTACATAGCTTCAATTTATTGCATTTTGTCTCTTGTAGATAGCTTAGCTTAGTTTAATTTCAAGCTTAAATTGATTAGATTTTAGTTTAGATCATGTGTTTTTGATGAATAATAGGTTTTGGGGTTGAAAAACTATTTTGGACATCAAGTTTGGTGCCTTAGAGCACTAAAATTTTTTGAAAAAAAAAAAACAGAGCATGTGCGTGCACACACACCTGTGCGTACACACACAACCCCAATTTTCGCGTTCTGTGTGCGCGCGCACACCAGCTTGTGCCTCTTTTGTTGAGAGCGTTCGCACTCCTTATGCGTCTGTACCCCTCTCTTTTTCCCTCTGTGCATCCGCACGGACCTGTGTGCGTACGCACAGAAGGCGTGATAGCTAGCAATGTTGACGCTTCATTCCATGTAAAAAAAGTGTTCTATGCGTGCGCACACACTTGTGCGTATGCACACCTTCTAATCCCCTCTCTATTCAGAGCGCTCGCACACACTTGTGCGTCTGCTCACCCTCCATTTCTTTACCTTCCCTGCGTGCGCACACCTAGGTGCGTACGCACGCATCTTGATGACCCTCTCTGCTCAGAGCGCTCGCACGCGTTGTGCAAGCGCACACCCCCCTGATTGGCCTAGTGTGCATACGCACACGACCCTGTGCGTTCGCATGCCCCTATTTTCTCACCATTACACCTCCTTTTCTTTTCTTCTCTCTACTTCTTCTCTTCTTCTTTCTTCCACCCCTTTCTTCTCTTGCTTTTGCCCTATTCTCTACTTTCTCTACTCTGTTTTGTTTGCTTTTTATTCTCCTCTAGTGATTGTATTAGTTTTGCTTTAGTTGTTTATTAATTGAATAATTTGTAAGTGTTTGCTTGTTGTTTGATTGGGTTGCTTATTGATTGAATTTCATCAATGCACTTATACTTAGCCTTAAATTACTAGCACCTAATTGGATTTGCATATTTACATGTTGCATATTAGGTGAAACTTTTATAACTGCACATAAAATTTAGTGAATTGAATTGAGTTGCTTGTTCATCATGGTTTTTAAGTCAATATAATCACATCACAAGGTCCTTGTTTCTAGGGAAGACGACTCGAGGTTTAAATACTCTCGATCTTCGTTATTATAATTTGGATTTAAAACATTTGATTTAGGAGTTAATTGTTGGTCTAGACTATACTTTCAACGATGGAATTCTACTTCGTGAAAATCTAGATCGACGATAAATTCTTCCTTATCATGGTTTTTGCTTGATGTGAAGGTGTCCTTGCACGAAGTCACCATTGTGCGTACGCACGCATCACTATGGATACACACCTTTGTAGCAGCTTCCAAACTTCATTTTCTTCATGATTTCTCCCTTTTGCATGCTTTTCTCTTCACTTCTTCCATCTTATACTTGCCTTGGAAACCTGAAATCACTCAACAAATATATCAAGGCACCAAATGGGATTAAAGTGAATTAATTTTAGCTATTTTAAGGCCTAAAAAGCATGTTTTCACAATTAAGCACAATTTAGGAAGAAATCTTAAAAGCATGCTATTTAGATGAATAAATGTGGGTTTATGTAATGAAATCCACTCAAATCAAACCAAAATATATCGTAAAATATGGACTCATCAATTCCTCCACACTTAAACCAAGCATGTCCTCATGCTAAACCCTATCAAAGGAGATTAATGAAGGGGTAAACGATTTATTCAATGCAACTTAAGTGCATGTAAGTATGTATATATAGTATATACCTATATATACTATAGTATCCTATTGAATTGGTGAAAATAAACAATCAAACTCCCAAGCAAGTATATAGACATATAAGGCTATGCAAAGAAGTAGCTCAATGCAATCAAAATCCAAAGAATTGATTTAACTCACCAAAAAAGAAGCAACTTACAAGAATGTAGGGGTGTTCATGGTTTGGTTAATCCAAAAATCAAACCAGTTTTTTGGTTAACCAAAAATATAGTATTGGTTAATTAACCAAATTGATTTTACATGATGAAACTGGTTATTAACCGGTTAGTAAAATTTAAAACCGGTTTTTAACTGGTTATTAAAGAAAAAATCGGTTTTAAAAAATAACCGATTTTTATACCAAAAAACTAGTAAAAACCGGTTTTTACACAAAAAAATCGGTTTTTATACTAAAAGATTGGTTTTTATACCATAAAATTGGTTTTTACATGTTAAAATAGATTTTTACACAAAAATTAATATTTTTACATGCAAAAACCCACATTTTTAAACATTTTTTTAATCTAAATTTTTTTTCTTTCTAAATGATACGAGTAACATTTGTAAATAATGAAATCCATTCCATTGCTTTCGTTCCTTTTTCTTTCTTATCTCTTTCTTTCCATCTCTCTCTTTTTCTCTCTCCCTCCTCTTCTCTCTTCCTTCTTTCTTTCTCTCTCTCTCTCTCTCTCTCTCTCTCTCTCTCTCTCTCTCTTTCTCCCCCTCCCCTCTCTTTCTCTTCTCCTCTCTTCCATTTCTCTCTCTCCCCCTCTTCTCTCTCCTATTCTCTTCCTTCTCTCTCTCTCTCTCTCCCATTTTTCTCTCTCTTCCTCTCTTTCTTTTTTCTCTCTCCCCTTCCTCTCTATCTATCTCTCTCTCCCCCTCCCTTCTTTCTTCCCCTCCCCTTTTTTTCTCTCTATCCTTCTCTCCCTCTCTCTTCCCATGCTCTCTCTCTCTTCCTTCCCTCTTTCTCTCTCCCTTCCTCTCCCTCTCTCTTTCTCTCTCCTTACTTTTCTCTCTCTTTCTTTTTTTCTATCTCTCTCTCTCTCCTTCTCTCTCCCCATCCTCTTTCTCTCTCTCTTCTCTCTTTCTCTCTTTTTGTCCGCTTTCTCTTCCTCTTTCTCTCTCTTCTTCTCTCTTCTTATCTTTCTTCTTTTTTCTCCTCTTCTATCTTCTCCTTTTCTCTCTTCTCTCACTTTAGAGAAAAGAAGAGAAAAGAGATAGAAGAGGGATAGAGATTGGAGAAGGTTGAGAGAGAAAGAGAAAAGAGAGAGTAAGAAAAGAAAGAGGAAAAGAAGAGAAAAGGAAGAGAGGAAGAGGAAGAGAGAGAGAAAGAAGAAAAGGAAAGAGACAGGAGCGAGAGAGAGAAAGAGAGAAAAGAAAAAAAAGAAAGAGAGAAAGAGAGGGGAGGGAAAGGAGAGAGAGAGAGAAAGAGAGAGAGAGAGAAAGGAAAAGAGAGGAAAAAGGAGAGAGATATGAGAGAGAGAGAGAAAGAGAGGAGACAGAGAGAGAAGGAGAGAGAGATAGAGAGGGAGAGAAAGAGAGAGAGAAAGAAGGAAGATGAGAGAGGGGGAGAGAAGGATAGAGAGACAATGGAGAGAGAAAGAAAGATGAGGTGGAGAGAGAGAGAGAAGGGGATGGGAGAGAGAGAGAGAAAGAGAGGAAAAAAGGAAAAAGAGAGATATGGGAGAGAGAGAGGAGGAGAAAAAGAGGGAAAAAAGAGAGAGAGAGAGAGAGGAGGAAGAGATGATGGGAGAGAGAGAGAGAGAGGGGAGAAAGAGGGAGAGAGAGAGAGAAGAAGAGAGAAAGAAATGAGAGAGAGAAAGGGAGAGGAGATAAAGAGAAAAATGAGTGAGAGAGAGAAGGGAGAGAGAGGGGGAGAAGGAAGGGGGAGATAGAGTAAAAGGGGAGAGAAATAGGGGGAAAGAAGAGAGAGAAGAGAGAGAGAGAGAGGGGATGGGAGAGAGAAAAGGAGAGGACAAAGAGGAGGAGGAGAAAGAGGAAAATCTGAGGGAGAGGAGGGAGAGAAGGGAAAGAGATATAGGAGAGAGAGAGAGAGAGAGAGAGAGAAGAGAAGAGAAGAGAAAGAAGGAAGGGAGAGAGAAAGAGAGAGGAAGAGAGAGAGAGAGAGTATGTAATTTGGTTTTGCAATTAGGTTTTGATTTTAATTTGGTTTTGGTTTTGGTTATTCGGTTAAAAACCGGTTTTTTTTAATTTGGTTTTGGTTAACCAATTCTAAAAAATATGGATATGGTTTTTAAAATTATTTTATTAAACTGGTTAACCAAAATGTGGTTATGGTTTTTGGTGCACGAAATTGTGATCACTACTTTTCACAACTCAAATAATCCCTGGTAATGAATCCAAAAACTTGGTGCTTAATACCATGGCATAAACACAACTTCGCACAACTAACCAGCAAGTGCACTGGGTCGTCCAAGTAATAAACTTTACGCGAGTAAGGGTCGATCCCACGGAGATTGTTGGTATGAAGCAAGCTATGGTCACCTTGTAAATCTTAGTCAGGCAGATTCAAATGGTTATGGATGATATATGAATAAAACATAAAGATAAAGATAGAGATACTTATGTAATTCATTGGTGAGAACTTCAGATAAGCAAATGGAGATGCTTTGTCCCTTCCGTCTCTCTGCTTTCCTATTGTCTTCATCCAATCCTTCTTACTCCTTTCCATGGTAAGCTGTATGTTGGGCATCACCGTTGTCAGTGGCTACAATCCCGTCCTCTCAGTGGAAATGTTCAACGCACCCTGTCACGGCACGGCTATCCAGCTGTCGGTTCTCGATCATGTCGGAATAGAATCCAGTGATTCTTTTGCGTCTGTCACTAACGCCCCACAATCGCGAGTTTGAAGCTCGTCACAGTCATTCAATCATTGAATCCTACTCAGAATACCACAGACAAGGTTTAGACCTTCCGGATTCTCTTGAATGCTGATGAGCGGATAATTTGTACCCTTTTTGGCATTATTTTTAGTATGTTTTTAGTAATTTTAGTTGAGTTCTTAGTATATTTTTATTAGTTTTTAGTTAAAATTCACTTTTCTGGACTTTACTATGAGTTTGTGTGTTTTTCTGTGATTTCAGGTATTTTCTGGCTGAAATTGAGGGATCTGAGCAAAAATCTGATTCAGAGACTCAAAAGGACTGCAGATGCTGTTGGATTCTGACCTCCCTGCACTCGAAGTGGATTTTCTGGAGCTACAGAAGCCCAATTGGCGCGCTCTCAACGGCGTTGGAAAGTAGACATCCTGGGCTTTCCAGCAATATATGATAGTCCATACTTTGCCCAAGATTTGATGGCCCAAACCGGCGTTCAAAGTCACCTCAAGAAATTCCAGCGTTAAACGCCGGAACTGGCACCTAAATGGGAGTTAAACGCCCAAACTGGCATAAAAGCTGGCGTTTAACTCCAAGAGGAGTCTCTACACGAAAATGCTTCATTTGCTCAGCCCAAGCACACACCAAGTGGGCCCGGAAGTGGATTTTTATGTCATTTACTCATCTTTGTACACCTTAGGCTACTAGTTTTCTATAAGTAGGACCTTTTGCTATTGTATTAGACATCTTGAGATCTTTGAATCTTTAGATCATTGGGAGGCTGGCCTCATGGCCATGCCTAGACCTTGTTCTTATGTATTTTCAACGGTGGAGTTTCTACACACCATAGATTAAGGTGTGGAGCTCTGCTGTACCTCGAGTATTAATGCAATTACTATTGTTCTTCTATTCAATTCCGCTTGTTCTTGTTCCAAGATATCACCTGTTCTTCAACTTGATGAATGTGATGATCCGTGACACTCATCATCATTCTCACTTATGAACAAAGTGACTGACAACCATTCTTGTTCTACAAGCATACGAGGCTTAGTGAATATCTCTTGGATTCCTGATACACGATGCATGGTTGATCGCCTGACAACCGAGTGCTCGCCTGACAAACGAGCCAGCCATTCCGTGAGATCAGAGTCTTCGTGGTATAGGCGAGAACTGATGGCGGCATTCAAGAGAATCCGGAAGGTCTAAACCTTGTCTGTGGTATTCTGAGTAGGATTCAATGATTGAATGACTGTGACGTGCTTCAAACTCCTAGCAGGCGGGGCGTTAGTGACAAACGCAAAAGGATCGATGGATTTTATTCCGGCCTGACCGAGAACCGACAGCTGATTAGCCATATGCTGTGACAGAGCATGGGAACATTTTCACTGAGAGGATGGGAGGTAGCCACTGACAACGGTGAAACCCTACATGAGCTTGCCATGGAAAGGAGTAAGAAGGATTGGATGAAGACAGTAAGAAAGCAGAGAGACGGAAGGGAAGGCATCTTCATACGCTTGTCTGAAGCTCTCACCAATGATATACATAAGTACCTCTATCTTTATCTTTATGCTTTATTCGTTTATCACTATACCCATTTGAGTCTGCCTGACTGAGATTTACAAGATGACCATAGCTTGCTTCATAGCAACAATCTCCGTGGGATCGACCCTTACTCGCGTAAGGTTTATTACTTGGACGACCCAGTGCACTTGCTGGTTAGTTGTGCGAAGTTGTGTTTATGCCATGGTATTGAGCACCAAGTCTTTGGAGCCATTACTAGGGATTATTTGAGTTGTGAAAAGTATTGATCACAATTTCGTGCACCAAATGCCACCATCAATTCTAGCTTATACCACGAAGATTCCGATTAAAGAATCCAAGAGATAAACATTCAAGCCTTGTTTGATTGTAGAACGAGAGTGGTTGTCAGGCACGCGTTCATAAGTGAGAATGATGATGAGCGTCACATAATCATCACATTCATCAAGTTCTTGAGTGCGAATGAATATCTTGGAATAAGAACAAGCTGAATTGAATAGAAGAACAATAGTAATTGCATTAATACTCGAGGTACAGCAGAGCTCCACACCTTAATCTATGGTGTGTAGAAACTCCACCGTTGAAAATACATAAGAACAAGGTCTAGGCATGGCCGTGAGGTCAGCCCCCCCAATACATGATCAAAGGATTCAAAGACCTAAAGATGATCTAAGATCCCAAGATGATAATACAATAGCAAAAGGTCTTATTTATAAAGAACTAGTAGCCTAGGGTTTACAGAAATGAGTAAATAACAGAAAAATCCACTTCCGGGCCCACTTGGTGTGTGCTTGGGCTGAGCATTGAAGCATTTTCGTGTAGAGACTTCTCTTGGAGTTAAACGCCAGCTTTTGTGCTAGTTTGGGCGTTTAACTCCCATTCTTGTGCCAGTTCCGGCGTTTAAAGCCGGGCATTCTTGAGCTGATTTAGAACGCCGGTTTGGGCCATCAAATCTTGGGCAAAGTATGAACTATTATACATTGCTGGAAAGCCCAGGATGTCTACTTTCCAACGCCGTTGAGAGCGCGCCAATTGGGTTTCTGTAACTCCAGAAAATCCACTTCGAGTGCAAGGAGGTCAGAATCCAACAGCATCTGCAGTCCTTTTCAGTCTCTGAATCAGATTTTTGCTCAGGTCCCTCAATTTCAGCCAGAAAATACCTGAAATCACAGAAAAACACACAAACTCATAGTAAAGTCCAGAAAAGTAAATTTTAACTAAAAACTAATAAAAATATACTAAAAACTAACTAAATCCTACTAAAAACATACTAAAAACAATGCCAAAAAGCGTATAAATTATCCACTCATCAGTTTTTTAACCGGTTAACTACATTTTGGTTTTTTTATGAACATCCCTACAAGAATGCATGATAAGAAGTGTGGAAATATAGAGTTGAGTGATCGAACCCTCACTAGGTGTGTATACACTCTAATCACTCGGTGTCTAGGGGTCAATTCACTCAAGTCTCCTCTAATCATGCTTTTAAGGTTTTACTTTTGATCTAACAATCAACAACCATGTGATGCATGAATGCAATTATCATAAGGACTTATTAGGGTTGTAATGGGGTTAGGGTTATGGTGGGATAGATATGGCTAAGTGGACTAAAGAATTGGATCTTTAATTAGCTCAAGTATCTCACTCAACCTATATCAACCAAATCACAAAAATGCATTCTAACCACCCATTACTTCTTTTCAGGCTCATTCATGCCTTAGTTTTTATTCAAAACACATATGCATTTCTTATTCATTTTTTTCTTTTCTTTGGGACAACCTTTGTCCCATCTTATTACTATATTTTCTTTTTTTTCTTTCATTTCATTTTTTTCTGCTTTTCTATTTCTTCTTTTTTTTTTCTCTGACAAATGCATATGGTTAAAGTAAATTGATACATGAATGTGCATTTATTTTTCCAAATTTTTCAATAAGTACCCAAAATATAATTTTTCTCTACCAATGATTCCCAAAATTTCCCCTACACTTAAATGACACACACTCCTCAACCTAAGCCAATCAAGGATACAATCGAAGGTAAATTCATGTTTTTTCGCTTAAGGTTGTAATGTGGTGATATTACAAACAATGGGGTCAAATAAGGCTTAAAGGGGTTAACAAAAGTAGATGCAAGGGTAGGTCTATATGGGTAAAGTAAGATTTTATCAAAGATGGCTTCAATCATGCTCAATGCAATTCAAAACATCAATCGTTGGAAATAATGAAACAAGCAAAACCAAGATCACAATCATAGAAGGAGAAAAATCACACTATGAACAAAATTAGTGGTTAGAATGTGTAACCACTCATTAAAGCTCAAAAAACCTCACAAGGCATTTTGTTCTATCTCTCTTCTATGTTCCACAAAAATTCATTCAAGTAAGTTTAAAACCAATTTTCCAAATCAATTCAATAGAATGCCCTAAAAACAAAATTCTTGGAAAATCCTTGTTTGTTTTTCACCAAAATTATTTCCTATATATATATGTATGATGTGATGGATGCAATTTCAAAAATTTCTCTAGTTCTATTCCTAATTTTCAATATCCAAAAATTAACATGAACAATTAGGACAAAATTGAACTAGGCACTGTGATATTCACATCGTCCAATCACAACTGTATCTATCAAATATATACTAATAAAAAGATGCAAAAATGTAATACGCAATAGCTAGATATAAACTATGATATATATACCAAAAGAAAATGCAATGCAACAGTCAAAAATACTACAAATATATACAAGAAACCTAAAGAAATAAAAATAAAGTGCAAGTGTTCGGAAAAGAAGGTTTATGCCCCAAATTGACGAATCCTCCCCCACACTTAAGCGTTGCACGGTCCTCCGTGCACAAACAAAATCTGGGAAAAATGTCTCTCAAGAGTTCCACCTTCGGTTGGGGGATGCGGGCGCTTGGATTATGTGGAAATTGCCAAGTCCAATGTGTGCTCGACATCTCCATCCTCAGTGTCCTCCTCCTCTCTTGGTTTCTTGCCTCACGTCTCATTCTCAAAAAGAATGAATAAAGTATAATTAAGAATCATAGGGCAAGTGACACAAAAGGGTAAATGAGTGAGCAAATAAGCATTTAATTGAGGAAGTTTGCCTAGTTGTGTGGTATGATGAAGAGATAAGCCATGTGTGTATTCAAGTGTGCACGTGGTTAGAATACACACAACGGCCGGTTAAAATGGCATCCACACAATCAAAAAGTAAGAATGAGTTCCTCAATTAAATGTCCTAAGATGCAAGTAAGAGGTGAGATCAATTAAACACAAGCAATCTTAGGCAATTACAACAAGAGTGAATTGAATGTAGAAAATATTGGATATTGAAGGTGTGCAAGTGAAAGAGCAAAAGTGATGTAAATTAGCACAACAAACAATAACCAATACAATGATGAAAAGAAAATTACTTATTCATCCTTAGGAAAAATCAAATAATCACATGCTTAAGGTGTTTGTTACAAAAAGTGACAAGTCTTGATAGAATCAAGCCAAGTCAACTCAAACAAATGCAAAGCATTAATCAAACCAAGTGTCGTGTGTACGCACGATGGGAATGCTGCGCAGCTGTGCGTATGCACAGTAGGTCGTGCGTACGCATGCGTGCATATGCATGAGGTCATTAATGCAAATTACTAGGGGCGAATTCTAGGCCTCCAAAACCCAGTCCAACTCATTTTCTAAAGCTATTTAATGCCAAAGTGAAGAGGAATGAAGGGGGGCAATTAGGTTTAGCTTTTATCATGTTTTAGTGTAGTTCTCTAGAGAGAGAAGCTCCCCCCTCTCTCTAGAATTAGGATTTTCTTAGTTTAATTTCCTTTAATTTCAGCAATTAATTCTTATTTTAATGTAGTTTCATTTATGTTTCTATGCTTTCTTGTCTTTACATTCTTCATCTCTTTTATTATTTTCTCTTTTATGTCAATTTTTATGTTATGAACACTTTTGTTATTTTAATTCCAACTAATGCAAATTTATGTTTCCATGCCATTTATTACTTTCTCTAGTTGTTATTGTTACTTTCTTGCTTTGGTAGTTTTAGAATTTATTTTATTGCAATTTAATATTATTTTATTCTCATGCACACCAAGTGTTTGATAAAATGCTTGGCTTAGTTTTCACTTAGTTTTTCTCCACTATTGGTTTGAAATTGATGACTTGGGTGACCCTTGAGCTATTGATGTCCATTCTTGTTTGATACATTAGAGTAGTTAGTTGATTTGGTCTCCCTTGACTCTATGTGATCCCTTAGTGTTGACACAAGACTTAGGAATTGAAATCAACTATGCCTACTTGACTTATCTTCGATGTAAGGTTGACTAAGTAGGATTAACTTTTCATAATCATCACGTGTTTGTGGTCAATGGCTAGGATAGGTAACCTTAGCTCTCAATTACTTTCCAAGATGTTTTCTTACATTTGAAGTTTCCTTTCCATGCATTTTATTGCTTTTGACTTTTATTGCTTTGATGTTTAATTTCTTGCATGTTTAGTTTTCGCACTCTTGGTTGAGAAATTGATTGTTTGGGTGGAATTGAGTTGTGGATGTCCATTCCGCATTATGTGGGAATGGCTAATTGGTTTGGTTTCCATTGACGCTAGTCTTTCACTAAGTAATTCGTGAGTTGACTAGGACTTTTGGATTGAGATCAATTACACTCTTTTGACTAATTCTCAAAGAGGATTGACTAGTTTGGATTGATTCCACACAATTGCCATGTTTGTGCTCCACAACTAGGATAGGAATCCCTAATTACTCAATTCTTGCCAAGAGTCCTTTTTAGCATTTAATTTCCACTTGCATTGCTTTTACTTGCTATGACTTTTGCTTTCTTGCATGCTTAGTTACTTTCTTGCTATTTACAATACTTTCTCTTTCTTTCATTCCCAATCCCTCATGCTTCTCCCATAGCCAATAAATGTACATTTCATTGCAACTCCTAGAGAAGACGACCCGAGGTTTAAATACTCTCGATCTCGGTTATTATAATTTGGATTAAGACATTTGATTTGGGAGTTAATTGTTGGTTTAGATTATACTTTCAACGATGGAATTCTACTTTGTGAAAATCTAGATCGACGATAAATTCTTCCTTATCAGTATTCAAGGTTTTTAAATCTTCACCAATCTATGGAGTAGAAGGTACTCGCATGCAGAGCTCATTGCTTAAGCCTCCTCTTTTGGTGGAACCAATACAATCTCCCTGAAATCAAACCTATGTTTGGTGTTGGGAATTCACCTCCCACCAAGGAGGGAGGATATCCCAAGAAGAAGGTACCCAAGGGCTGGAGGAATAGGAAGATTCCTACTAAAGACTTCTCACCTGGGATAAAAGTGGTGTTCACTAGAAGTCCAGTCCTACCTCATACTGTAAATAGGATCCTGTCTCTTGAGTATATTGAGTTGATGCATGAGAGCACAGGAAAGAAGTTCACTGTGAGGGAAGTGGATATGAGCCCCTATGATCCTCCTCTTTAGAGGAGCTAACCAGCAAGCTTGTGACGGTAAAGAAGTGCTTGTTGTGAGGCAACCCAACCAATAGTATCCTAGGTTTAATATTATTTTTGATCATGCACAGTATTTAGAACAGGGACATGAGGACTCAGAAGGAAGAACATAACACCCTGGAGAAAAGAGCATTCGAAGGGCTCTAGCGCTAAACGCCAAGCTGGGCATTTAGCGCCATGAATGGAGCAAGAGATTCTGAGGTTAAACGCCAGGAGGGTATTTAACACACAGAATGGTGCTAATGAGTCGGTCTTTAACGCCCAAGATGGGCTCTCCTTCAAGAATTTTCACTCCATCCAGGGCGTTAAACGCCAAGCTGGCATTTAGCGCCACCTATCTCGTCCAGAAAAAAAGTCCCATTGCTGGTGCCCAGTACGCCAGTTTCAAAAATGAAGGAGGGGGTTTAACCAACGATTAAAATCCCGACCCCTTCCCACTTTGACCATTGATTTACGAAAAATTGTCATGTCGGTCTAGAATTTCACACACAAAATAATTCTCGTTGCAAGTATAGTTCTATACCAATAAACAATCCTCCTAATAAAAAATTTGGTTGTCACAAGTAACAAACCCTAAATAAGAATTAACCGAAGTATTTAAACCTCGGGTCGACTCACAAGAAATTGCAATAAAGTGAATTATTATTGGCTATAAAGATGCAAGGGGGTTTGATTGATGATGGGCAAAGAAAGTAAATGAACAATTACTAATAAAATAAAGGTAAGATACTCTTGGCTAGACATAGAAAAATTGATATCACCATCCTTGTCTACAAACCATACATTGACAATTATGAGGGGCCAACCTATTAAGTTTACCTCCAAAAGCTTTAAGTACGTATAATCTACTCCTAAGCTTGAGATACGTCAAATAGGCTTGAGAGCACAGAAAAGAAGTTCACTGTGAGGGAAGTGGATATGAGCCCCTATGATCCTCCTCTTTAGAGGAGCTAACCAGCAAGCTTGTGACGGTAAAGAAGTGCTTGTTGTGAGGCAACCCAACCAATAGTATCCTAGGTTTAATATTATTTTTGATCATGCACAGTATTTAGAACAGGGACATGAGGACTCAGAAGGAAGAACATAACACCCTGGAGAAAAGAGCATTCGAAGGGCTCTAGCGCTAAACGCCAAGCTGGGCATTTAGCGCCATGAATGGAGCAAGAGATTCTGAGGTTAAACGCCAGGAGGGTATTTAACACCCAGAATGGTGCTAATGAGTCGGTCTTTAACGCCCAAGATGGGCTCTCCTTCAAGAATTTTCACTCCATCCAGGGCGCTAAATGCCAAGCTGGCATTTAGCGCCACCTATCTCGTCCAGAAAAAAAGTCCCATTGCTGGTGCCTAGTACGCCAGTTTCAAAAATGAAGGAGGGGGTTTAACCAACGATTAAAATCCCGACCCCTTCCCACTTTGACCATTGATTTACGAAAAATTGTCATGTCGGTCTAGAATTTCACACAAAATAATTCTCGTTGCAAGTATAGTTCTATACCAATAAACAATCCTCCTAATAAAAAATTTGGTTGTCACAAGTAACAAACCCTAAATAAGAATTAACCAAAGTATTTAAACCTCGGGTCGACTCACAAGAAATTGCAATAAAGTGAATTATTATTGGCTATAAAGATGCAAGGGGGTTTGATTGATGATGGGCAAAGAAAGTAAATGAACAATTACTAATAAAATAAAGGTAAGATACTCTTGGCTAGACATAGAAAAATTGAGATCACCATCCTTGTCTACAAACCATACATTGACAATTATGAGGGGCCAACCTATTAAGTCTACCTCCAAAAGCTTTAAGTACGTATAATCTACTCCTAAGCTTGAGATACGTCAAATAGGCTTGATCAATATCAATCCATAAGTCCTAACCTAGCTACTAATTGACTTAGTAGTAGGCTAGAGTCAATGGTTATCAAATTGAGCACATAGGGTTCTCAAATCACCAATTCATTGAGACCCAATGACTCAAGGTCACTCAATTCTCTTGGTCTAGGCCGAGAGTGAAGAAAACTACTCAAAAACTAAAGGAAACTTTCTATCAAACAACTAGAGTGCAAGAAAATTAAACATCACAAAATGCACGAATTAATGAAATCCAAAACTAATATAAGCAAGAAATCAACAATAGCAATTAAGATAAACATAAAAAGATACATGGAAACATAAAATTGCATTAGAAGAAATTAAAATCCAACAATGGTTCATCAACATAAAAGAGAGCAAAATAAGGAATTAACAAGAGATCAAGAGAATTAAGGTACTAGAACAAGGATTTGTGAAGAAAATAAGATGAAATCAAGAAATCACACTTAGATCTAAAAGAATTTAACCTAGTCCTAACCTAATTCTAGAGAGAAGGGGGAGCTTCTCTCGCTAGAAAACTAACTTAAGGCTCATGTTGACTAACTAGGTGCTCCCCCTTACTCTAGCTTGAATTCTGCATGAAATAGCTTCAGGAATGAGTTGGATTTAGGCCTGGACAACTCAGAAATCACCCCCAGCATTTTGCTTTTAAGTGAGTCACGTGCGAACATTGACGCGTACGCATGGGTCACGCGTACCCGTTGCTTGGCAACATTCTTATCCACGCGTACGCGTACACATCGCCATGCAACGTCACTTCTACGCGCGCGCGCATGCTACACGTGCGCGTCCATTGATGTACTCCCAATCCTTGTTTCCTCATGCATTCTCTACTTTGTATGCTTTTCTCTTCACTTCTTCCATCCAATACTTGCCTTATGAACCTGAAATCACTAACGAACACATCAAGACATCAAATGGAATTAAGGTGAGTTAAAATCACCAATTTAAGGGCTTAAAAAGCATGTTTTCACATTTAATCACAATTTGAGGGAGAATTACAAAACCATGCTATTTCATTGAACAAATGTGGGAAAAGAGTGATAAAATTTTCTAAATTAAGCACAAGATAAACCACAAAATCGGGGTTTATTAACGATTCAACCACCTTCTTTCTCTCTCACCCTTAACCATTCTTCCATCCATATTCATCCACCCCATTTTCCCAAATCACCTTCCATGCATCAATCAAATCACATTCATCTTTCAACTCACCCCCACTACACCCAATCACCACTCATCTTTTCCATCAATCTCTCTCTTCCCGATGAACCAAATTCAAATTTCTTTTCCCTTCCACCCTTCTCCCATTACCGAACCCCTCTCCCTTATCCTCTATATATACCCACCTCTTCCCCTTTCATCCCTACATCTCAAATTACCATATTTTATCCTAAGCCCTTGGTGCGCGAATTAGGATTTTTCATAGCTTAACCGGCAAGTGCATCGGGTCATCTAAGTAATATCTCAGGTGAATGACGGTCGATCCAACGAGGATTGTCGGATTGAGAAAGCATTGGTTGTCAGGTTGGACTTAGTTAGGAGAATCAAATAGGGGTTTAATGAGTTGTAATTTGCATAAAAAATAAACAAGAAAATAGAGGAAGCAATTAATAGTTGGTGTGAAAACAGTATGAGAAAACAGTTAAAGTTTCAGAGATGTTTATCTTTCCAGATTAAAAGTTCTTACAAACTATTTTAATAATGCATGATTTATTCCATGGCGGACCATAATTGTCTAAACCCTAATCTCTTAGTGATTTAGCCTCCTCTAATCTTCATTAATCGCGACTCTCATGGTCACTTTATTCTGATTAAAGGTTTAAGTTCAAAAGCTAGTTTATGGCCACAAAACCCTAATTACCCAAAGCTAACGGGATTATATGTCACATATCCCAATTAGTCTTGAAATTAGAAATTTAGGGGGAGTTTGTTTTCAAGATGTAGTTCAAGTGAGATAATTCTCTCGAGAATCACAAGAACTCATGAAGAAAAGGTTAATACTTTTGTTCCACCCAGTTCATAAGATTAAGAATGAAAATAATCCTTAGAATTGAATTAAAATATTAATTAAAACAGAAGAATAACAGTTCTAATCCATAGAAATAAACAGAGCTTTTAACCAACCAAGGAGGTTTAGTTACTCATAACTTACAGAGAAAACAAAAGTATGTCGTCTAATGATGCTTGATTGATGCCCTAGAAAGGGTGCATCTTATTCCTTAAATAGTAACCTAATTTGATATCGAAATAAAATAAAATAATAAATTATATATATAAAAGATATTGTTTGTGTTTAAAAATTTCAAAAAGAAGCTAAAATAAAACTAATAAGTGCTAAATCCACTTGAGAGGCCCACATGAGTGTGAATTCGAATAGTTGCTGGCGTTTAACGCCAGTTTGGACGTTAAATGCCCCAAGGGGAGTCAAACTCGTGCAAGCTAAAGTCCCTTGCTGGCACTAAACGCTAGTTGGGGGTTTATCGCCCAGGGAGGGTGCTGACAGCTTCCTTCTTTTTAGCTCCAAACTCTGCCAAATTGCTCCAAATTTCACCTGAAATCATAAAAACACCAAAACAACTCAACGTAGCATCCAAAGAGGATTTTTGCACTAAAATCAAGTAAAAGTAAATAAAATCTAACTAAAAACAACTAAAAAATGATATAAAAAGGGTATAAGATGCTCACGCATTGAAGAGTATTATGAGGACTCTCATGTATCCTCTTGCTCAAATGACCCACTTGCAATTCCAAGCTTCGAATTGAAGAGCTTGTCTCTTGTATAAAGTTGTTGATTGTCTGAGATGCTCTGTGTCTGAGATGGCTGTAATTGTCAATTGTTAAACCTGTTCTGATTGGATCCACCCTGGTTGCTATTGAAGCTTTGTTAGAGCTTCTGTGGCTGCTCTCTCCACCCAAAATTAGGGTGATTCCTCCATCCCTGATTGAATGTATTCGAATAGGGATCATTGTTGGGATTTTTAGAGGAATTTCCCATGTAATTTACTTGCTCCAGGGTTGGTTGAGCATTGTCATAAGCATCCCCTTGGGTGTAGCTTCTAGTCATGTCATAGGATGCATCTTGAGTGTTGACAGCTGAAACTTGCATCCTGGTCAAGTGTTTAAAGATCATGTTAATCTGCTGGAACATGAGCTTGTTTTGAGCTAAAATGGCATCCAGTGTGTCCACTACTATGACTCCTTTCTTCTGAGTAGTCCCAATGTTCACAGGGTTCCTCTTAGAAGTGTAAAGATACTGGTTTTTGGCAACTATCTCAATAAGCTCATTCGCTTCTTCAGGCATCTTCTTCATGTGCAGGGAACCACCTGCAGAGTGATCCAATGACCTCTTGGCCATCTCAGAGAGGCCATCATAAAAGATCTGTAGCCTGGCCCACTTAGAAAACATGTCAGGACGACACCTCTTGATCATCAGCTTGTATCTCTCCTAGGCTTCGTAAAGGGACTCCCCATCTTTCTGTCTAATGGTCTGGAAGTCAACCCTAAGCTTGGTCTACTTCTGAGGTGGAAAAAATTTGGTTACAAATCCAATGACCACCTTGTGCCACGTGTCCAAGCTTTCCTTGGGCTGAGAGTCAAGCCACTGCTTTGCTCTATCTTTCATAGCAAAGGGGAAGAGCATGACCCTGTTGACTTTTGGATTCACTCCATTCATCTTAACAGTGTCAAAGAATAACCGGCAAGTGCACTGGGTCGTTCAAGTAATAGCTCAGGTGAGTAAGGGTCGATCCCACGAGGATTGACAGATTGAGCAAGCAATGGTTGTCAGGTTGGACTTAGTCAGGCAAATCAAAGAGGGGTTTGGTGAGTTGTAATTTGCATAAACAATAAACAAGAAAATAAAGGAAGCAATTAACAGTTGGTGTGAAAACAGTTAAGGTTTTGGAGATGTTTATCTTTCCGGAGTAAAAGTTTTTACCAACTATTTTAAGAATGCATGATTCATTCCATGGAAAACCATAAGTGTCTAAACCCTAATTTCTTAGTGATTAATGGGTTAAGTTCAAAAGCTAGTTTATGGCCACAAAAATCCTAATTACCCTAACAGGATTATATGTCACATATCCCAATTAGTCATGTAATTAGCAATTTAGGAGGAGTTTGTTTTCAAGTTGTAGTTCAAGCGAGATAACTTTCTTGAGAATCACAAGAACTCATGTAGAAAAGGGTCATATTCTCGTTCCACCTAGTTCATAAGATTAAGAACGAAAACAATCATTAGAATTGAATTAAAACATTAATTAAAATAGAAGAATAATAGTTCTAATCCATAGAAATAAACATAGCTCCTAACCTTAACCAAGGAGGTTTAGTTGCTCATAACTTAAATAGAAAACAAAAGTATTCCGTCTAATGATGCTTGATTGATTCCCTAGAAAGGTTTCATCTTATTCCTTAAATACTAATCTAATTTGATATGGAAATAAAATAAAATAATAAATTCTAAACCAAAAAGATATTGTTTGTAATTAAATTTTTCAAAAAGAAAATAAAATAAAACTAATAAGTGTTAAATCCACTTGAGAGGCCCACATGAGTGTGAATTCGAATAGCTGTTGGCGTTTAATGCCAGTTTGGACATTAAATGCCTCAAGGGGAGTCAAACTCATGCAAGCTGAGGTCCCTTGTTGGCGCTAAACCCAGTTGGGTGTTTAGCGCCCAGGGAGGGTGCTGACAACTTCCTTGTTTTTAGCTCCAAACTCTGCCAAATTGCTTTGAATTTCACCTGAAATCATAAAAACACCAAAATAACTCAAAGTAGCATCCAAAGAGGAATTTTGTACCAAAATATAGTAAAAGTAAATAAAATCTAACTAAAAAAACTAAAATATGAAAAAGGGTATAAGATGCTAATGCATCACCCCTCCTTACTTTCATACCATATTCCCTTGCTCTTTCTTTCTCCCTTCAAACCTGTGGCAAAAGCCCCCCTCCTTCCACTATTCCTTCTTCTTTTCTTCCATTTTCCACATTCTTTTGTTATCTCTTTTCTCTATTATATCTTTTATTTTGCTCGGGGACGAGCAAAACTTTAAAGTTTGGAGTGGGCGCTCTGATGTGAGCAAAACTGTCAGTTAAGAATTCCTTCTCAGTAAAGGAGAAATAACCTCGTTGCAAGTATAGTTGTCAACCAACAAGTAATGCCCGATCAAAGTTTACAATTTTTAATTAAACCGAGATTAGTTAAACCTTGAGTCGTCTTCCCTAGGAACTAATGCCAATGAGCGCACAATTTTGGTTGCAAGAGGCAAAGGGGTTTTCAATAATGAAATCAAACAAAATAAAGGAATTAAAGAACAAGCCAAACTTGCAATTAATAAAGTAATAAAGGAATAAAAGAACTATGTATGTAATATAAATAAGTAATGCTATAAAGCGATGAAAAGATTATTCAAAACATAAATAAAACCTTGACTTGGGATGAGTTATGGAATCCCTTCCTTGTTATAACCACAACTATGATAATTATGATGGATTAATTCCACTAAGTCAACCTTTAACATCGAAAGATAAGTCAAGTGAGCATAATTGTTGTTAATCCACAAATCCTAACTAACTTACCAAACTAGTTGGTAAAAAGCTAGTGTTAATGGAAACAATAACAACTAACAACCCAAGAGTTATCACTAAATGTTGGACATTATGGCTCTAGTAATCCATAAACTCATTTTTCCCAAGTCAAGGAGTGAAAATCTATCCTATAACTAAAATTGGCATTTCATCGAACACATGGAGGGCATAATCATAAAACATGGCAAGATTGGGAAAATGATAAAAGCTATATACTATAATTGATCAAAATCAATAAAAGCAACTCAATAAATATAAAATATGCATCAAACATCAAATTTAACAACTAGAAATCCAAATATGCAAACTATG
Organism: Arachis stenosperma; assembly: GCF_014773155.1. NCBI lineage: Eukaryota > Viridiplantae > Streptophyta > Magnoliopsida > Fabales > Fabaceae > Arachis > Arachis stenosperma. Next base: position 47,613,066 of record NC_080377.1, read on the forward strand.
CATAAATCAACAAATGAGAGCAAAATATATGAAAGTGTAGAACAAGTAGTATAATTAAAAGAGGAATTAAAGAAATACTTACAATGCAATTGCTAGAATCCAAAATCAACTTGAAGTATAAAATGCTACAAAATCCTAATGTAAACCCTAAGAGAGAATTTCCTATACTACTCTACTCCTACTCCTACTATGTGTTTTTTATATTCTAAGATGGCTCCCCTTATTATGTGTTGTTGCTCCTTCATATAGCCCTTCATTTTCCCTTCAATATGAGCTAAATGGCTTCAGAAATGGGCCTCCAAACCCCCAAAATCGCGAGTCACGTGCCATTTTAATGAAGGCATGTGCGGACACCTGTGTGTACGCACAGACTTCTGCGTCCGTACACTTTGCGAAAATCTCTTCCTGTGTGTACGCACAAGTAGCTGTGCACACGCACACTAGGTGATACTCTAAATGACCGTGCGATGTGCTCGAAGCAATCCACGCTCTCTGATTGGGCGGCTGTGCGTACGCACGCAGGTCTGTGTGCACGCACACTTCTCTATGCTCATCTCCTTTGATTCTTCATGCTTTCTCTACTTTGCATGCTCTTCTTCCATTTTCTCCAAGCCATTCCTACCTTATACACCTGAAATCACTCACAAATAACATCAAGGCATCGAATGGAAGGGAAATGGATTAAAATAGATTAAATTAGGCACAAAAGAGCATATTTTCCTAATCAAGCACAAATTGGGAGGAAAGTTCAAAAGCATGCTATTCAAGGGAATAAGTGCAAGTTTATATGATGAAATCCATTCATTTCTAACAAAACATCATCATCAAATTCATTCATCACGCTCCGCTTTTTCTCTCCTTTCACTATCCTATAACACCCAAAACTGGTGAATCCTCTTCTAGGAAGAGAAAATAGAAGGCACCTACCTCCGGTCCTTATGACTTCATCCGGTTTTTCTCCAAGACCCATGAGGATCACTTCCAGGAGATAGTGAGCAAAAAGAAGGGGATATTCGAGGTCCACTTTGATCTACAGTCAGAGGATTACACCAGAATTTGAGGAGGGGTTGGAAAGTTTTGACTAACCCTCTGACTGACGTAGGCATGCTTATGGTCAAGGAGTTCTACGCCAACGCATGGATGACCTACAAGCATGCTACTAGCGTCAACCCGGATCCGAAGAACTGGCGTACCATGGTCCGAGGGGAGATTATAGAGTTCAGTCTTGAGAGGGTGAGGGAGATTCCTTATCTGCCACCATCCTGAGACGACCCTCACTCTTATACTCAGAGGGTCAATACTTATCAGAGTATGGACCGAATCCTCACAGACATATACCTCCCCGAAACTTAGTGGAGGAGGGAAACCAGAGGCCAACTGTACCAGCTGGGTAGGGATGATCTGAAGCCAATTGCTAGAGGATGGTTGGAGTTTATTTAGCACTCTATGATCCCCACAAGCAACCAGTTCTTAGTTACAGTGGACCGAGCAGTGATGATCTATTTCATCATGCTCGGTAATGAGGTCGAGGTACACCATGTGATTCCTCAGGAGCTATACTGGATAGCTGAGAAGGCCTCCACCTCTGCAAGATTGGCCTTCCGTCACCTAATTGCCCGCTTGTGTGCTGAGGCCCGAGTCCGCATTGATGGCGATACCCATATTGACGTTGACTGATCTATCACTAGGAGGAGTATGGAGTATGCTAGGGAGCATGGGCATGGACAACCAGTTCCTCCTCCTCAGCAGGTGCTTTCGTAGATGCCTCAGGAGGTCTATTTCCCTCCCCGTGACTATTGGGACCACTTGACCACATCCATTAGGGAGCTTACGTCTTCTCTGGATCAGCTAAGAGTTGAGCACCAAGACCACTCAGCCCTCCTCCATCAGCTAGTGGAGGAGCAGCTGAAGTAGAGGCACGACATATATGAGCTGAAGCGCCAAAGAAGATTTCTAGAAGGGAGCAGCAGCTGCCATGACTGAGGTTGTTGAGTTTCTTTATCTTCTATTTTCCTTATGTTCCGTTCTTCAGTATTTCTATCCTACTTCCTGTTCTCTATTTGAATCTTTACATGATCATTAGTAGTCTTTTATTGCTTTCTAGTTTAGTTATTTATTTTGTTATTTTATGTTTATTTTGAAAGATATCTCATGTATTGCTGACGTTAGGATTTTTGCTATTAAAGAATTTTACAAAAATAGTCGTGTTGTAGATATAGATTCTAAACCAACAGAAATCCCTTCGTGCAAATATTTTGGTTGTCACAAGTAACAAACCCCTTTGAAATTGATAACCGAGTATTCAAACCTCGGGTCATCTTCTCAAGGAATTGCAGGGAGGTATGTTCTTATTATTGGCTATGAAAAAGGTAAAATTGGGGGTTTTGGAATTAAGGAAGAAGTATGAAGTAATTTAAATGACAATTAAAATAAATAAATACTGTAAAGCAAACTTTTGGCAAGGTATGAGAAATTGGAAGTTCAAACTTAATTATTCTTATCAATAATAATGAAAGTTGAATCTTAATTCCACTTAGTTAACCTTTGCTAAAGCAAAGGAAAGTCAAGGGACTAATTAGTTAGACCTTCGAATCCTACTTATTTCCTAAGAAAAGGTTGGGATTATTGAAGTTCAGTTTAATTAGCAAGATAACAGTTATCAATTATGTTGAGCTAAGATAACTCCTAAGTTACTGATTTCTTAACCAAGACCAAAAGGGAAGGAAATTAAATCTACCGGAATAAGAATATCTTCAGATTGGGAATGATCAATAACATGAATAAAAAGAGCAATATTGAACTGAAATATCTCAAGTAACATTAAATAAGAAAATCATAACATGAATGTAGCATAAGCCAAATAGGCAACATAACTAATACAAGCAAGCATTAATAGTATCTGAAAATAAGAGATAACTGTCAAGCAAAAGAACATTGAACCTGGTAAAAAGATAATCCTTGAAGCAAATAAAATCCTAAAACTAAATCCTAATCCAAAAGAGAGAGAGGAGAGAACCTCTCTCAAAACTAAATCTAAATCATGGAAAGTGACTAAAAATTCGATGACCCTCTGAATGGATGCATTCTCACACTTCATAACCTCTGGTCTATGCCTTCTGGACTTGGATTTGGGCCAAAAAGGGCTTCAGAATCCGCTATGAGCATTTTCTGCAATTTCTGGTGCGTGGCCTCTGTCACGCGTCCACGTGGGTCACGCGGTCACGTCGATTGGAGTTTTCTTTGTCGCGCGGTCGCGTCAGTCATGCGGTCGCGTTATAGGTGTTATCCTTTAGGCGCGCGGTCGCGTCAGTCATGCGGCCGCGTCACTGCTTCTTCGCTCTTGGCACGTGGTCGCGTCATCCATGCGATCATGTGGATGCCAGTTTCTCCAAAACTCCGTTTTACGCTTTTCTTCCATTTTTGTATGTTTCCTTTTCCATCCTTTAAGTCATTCCTGCCTTAGAAGATCTGAAACTACTCAACACACTAATCACGGCATCGAATGGAAATAAAGGTAATTAAAATAATTAATCTTAAAGCATAGGAAACATGTTTTTCACATACATCACATAATAAGGAAGGGAAAGTAAAACCATGTAATTAAGATGAATAAGTGGGTGAAGGATTGAATAAATCACTTAAACTAAGCACAAAATATATCACAAAATATGGGTTTATCAATTGCTCACTAAGCTTAAAGAAAATTTGAAAGGAAAAGAAATAGCAAAATGCAATATATTATGAATTTTTCTAGTTACTTTGATGTGGTGGCGTTATCTTTAATTCTGAATGTATGATTGAACAATGCATATTTGATGTTGAAGTTGAAAATGTTAGTTCTTAAGGCACAGAAATTTAGAGAAGTATTATGAATTCTCTGGAATAAGTAAGACATTGATCCTTGAGGCAAAACAAACAGCAAAAAGGAAAAGAAAAAATATATATGTTTGAAAAATAAAATGAAAGGTCCAAGACTCTGTGCATCAATGGTTAGGAGAGTCAAAATTGATCTAAAGCTCAAAAGAGTCATTTTTCCTAAAAATATGTTTGTGGTGAAATGTGTCAAGTAATCCTTGGGATAGAATGCCAAGAGTTGTGACCAAATGCAATTACAAAGTACGCCAAAGGCTCTAAGCACCACTGACTGAAAGGAATTAAAAGAAAAAGTAGAACTCAAGGAGTTCTTCAGTTAAGTGCTTGTGGTGTTCTTGTATCAAGTTAAGCATGAGGAGAAAATACTTAGAGTCACGACTAGGCTCAAGGTGCATAGCACCAAAATAAAAAAAGAAGAGAAAGCTATGTTCAAGGACCAATTAGCACTTCAAGAGAAAGAGAATCCATAATATCATCCGAGTTCTAGTGCTAAAGGTTATCAACATTTCTGAGCTTCAAAGGATAGTGAGATACCCAACCTATTCAGAATTAGAGTGTCTTTAGCCCCACTCAGTACTTAAACACGAGCTTAAATGAACACTCAAGTCTTGGGTGTTTTTCTCTTCTTTTCTCAGTCATATATTGTTTAAGTTGCTTGAGCACAAGCAATAATTTAAGTTTGGTATTGTGATGCGTGAGGATCTTGTACCCGTTTTCCCCTTGCTTTCTAGTTGTTTTTAGTATTTTTTGAAGCATCTCTAGTTAGATTTATCTTTTATTAGTTATCTTTTATTTTATTTTTGTAATTTTTAATTACAAACAATATCTTTTAGTTTTAGGATTTAATATTTTATTTTAGTTTTAATAATATTAATAATAATAATTTTTTTTGGATGGAAGACTGTTATATCTGACGGGGAAAAAATATTGGGGATTAATCTGTATATTAATTTTTTTTGTTGGAAACTAAAATTTTCTTTTCTAAATTTCTTAGGGACTGATCTGAGTAATTACTTTGCCGGAAAATAAACTGGGGACTGATTTCTCTGTCGGAGTAAAACCTTGGGTATTGATCTGTGCATTAATTTTTTTGGGGACTAAAATGTCCGCTTTTAAAATCCTTACGGACTGATTTGGATAATTACTCTTTATTTTATTTATAAATCAAATTAGGTTGGATATAAAAGGGAAAAGATTCACCCTTTAGGGGAGATCTTCTCACTTCCGCAGTTACACACTTTTCAGAACCATTGTTTTCTTTGTAAGTCATGAGCCATTAAACCTCCTTGGTTAAGGTTAGGAACTCTGTTTATTTCTATGGATTAAGATAATTACATTTCTATTTTAATTAATGTACTGATTCAGTTTCAAGAATTACTTTCGTTCTTAATTTAATGGATCTATGTGGAACGAGAGTGTGACCCTTATTCTAGATGCGTTCTTATGATCCTTGGGAGAGGTCTCTCACCTGAACACAACTTGAAAGTAAATTTCTCCTAAATTACTAATTACTTAAACTAATCTGGATAGGTGACATATAATCTGTTTAGCTTTGGGTAATTAGGGTTTTTGTGGCCATAAACTAGATTTGCACTTAACACTCTAATCGGAATCAAGTGACTAAGAGATTGGCTGTTGATGAAGGTTAGAGGAGGTTAAATTACTAAGAGATTTGGGTTTTGTTAATCACAGCTTGCCATGAAATGAATCTTACATGATAAAAATAGTTGGTAAGAAATCTTGATCCGAAAAGGTAAACATCTCCGATACCTTAACTAATTCTCTCATTGATTTCTACACCAGACTCATTACTTGCTTTTTTTAAAAACCACCAACTTTTCTATTCGCTTGACTAAGCCAATCGGTTGACCATTGTTGCTCAGTTCCTCAGTCCTAACCTTCACACTGGAGGTTTAGTTGCCCATAGTGCAAAAAATTGAATCCTCATAGTGTAGAAAATTGAAATCATAATCTAATGTGTAAAATCTAAAACTAATGAATGAGAGAACAAAAGAGGGAGTGTATAGAGAAGGGGTGAAAAGAAGGAAAAAGCAAAGCTAGTCTCTCCCCTTTTTTATAGTAAAACCTAATTGTTCAAAACTCCAAAAAAATCCTCCGTATTAATGCAAGGAAATCGGATCTTGGGCTACAAATCTGATCATTGGCGCTAAACGCCGAGTTAGTGGCATTTAGCGCCACTTTTGATGCAATTCGTGCACTCTTTGTTGCACGTCTAGCGCTTGGAGCCAGTTTCTGGTGTTTGGGGCCAAGACTCCAGTGTGGAATGGTGATGTTGGACGTGGTCTGGTGCTAAACGCCAATGTCGCAGCATTTAGAGCCATGATGCCAAAGAGAGAAAGCATAAACTATTATATATCGTTGAAAAGCTTTAAAAGTTGGCTTTCCAATTTCATTAGAACCATGTCATTTGGACCTCTATAGCCCAACGTATGCTCATTAGAGTGTGAGGAGGTCAGTATTGACAGCATCTACGAATTCTCTTTGTACTTGTCTTCAATTCTTGGCCCCTCTTAGTTCTTTTGCTTGTTTTTTCGTAATATTTTCCTACAAGAATCATGAAACCAAGAAAATAAAAGTATTAATAGAATAGCCTTGAAAGTCATATAATTATCAAGCAAAAGTCGTAACTTCTCTATAATAAATGTCAATGAAATATGCTTAAGATGCTCATGCATCATTCGTCCCACCCACGTTGAGGACGGTGGCACTATCTCGCTCACGTATAAGCAAGTTGAGGTTGAGGATTCCCTCTCTTATGTAATGGTGGACAAGTGGAGTTGAGGATTCCCTCTCTTGCTACATCGGGGGATTGGATAGAAGGTTGAGTATTTTCTTCGATTCAATTTCTGACTATGGTGTGAAGGAGTTAGGTTGAGAATTTTCTACTATTACATCACAGTCTCTCTTTGATTGTGAAGTTGGCGGGTACTATATTCCGAGAGTGTAGCGGGCACTATATCCTAGATAGTACCGCCTCCAGTGAGATGGTGAAAGGTTGAGGATTCTCTTTTTTATGTTCCTCCTGGAGAAGCACGACAAAGAGACAATGTCCGGGTTAGCTACCAGATGTGTCGGATCTGACAGTTTAACCGACATGTGAGCTGAAGTCCAGTAGGACAGACATGCATCATGTATATTTTTTTGCTATTGTTTGAGTGTGCATAATTGTTTTGGTTTGTCTAACTGATTATCCTGCTTAACTGTTAGATGAACTACTTGTTCTAATTGTGCTTAAATGTGATTTCTTTGTATTTGTTTTGTGATTGTGATTGATCCTACTGAATTGAATATATGACTAAGAGATCTTAAGATTGAGGAAACACAATGCTAATGTACTGGAAACAAATGAGACTAGAGGTGTATGTATAGCTGAGACTTTAGAAGTTTTAACCCTGTATGGATTAGTTAAAACCCCAGGGTTGAACTTCTATGGAGTTAGAGATTTTGATTGCCTAGAGGGTTCATATTTCTTTATGTAGTCTTTATTTGGAACTATTACCCTACTGGAACCTTCGAGTTCTTACCTATCGTGGATTTATTTTTCAGATGCAGGACGCAACACACCTCGTTGAGAGTGCGAGATTTCACGTAATGAAGCAAAGATGATTGCTTTTGGAAATTTTATTTTGATTTTAGAATTATCTCCCTTACTGTATATTCTGTATTTTCCCTTAAAGGCTTTTTGTTGGAGAGATAGGTTGTCTATTTCGAAAATTCTTAAGTGTTGTAATATTCTATCCAGCCTTCTCTTCGCAGGTTGAGACTACGAATTTATTATGTATACACTCTATTATGTATCCTCCTTGATTATATGTATGTATATAACTATTTTTCTTTTGTACACAGTATTTACTACGTTAACGTACTTCATGTGTGATTAACGGCTATCGACGTTTAGTTTTCTTAACAGGCTCTTAGTTATAATATTATTCTTTAAGTATTATGTATGTATTTCTCTTTTTAAGTGTCGTAATATCTCACCACCTTTGATTTACAACTATAGCATAAAGATTTGTGTGGTAGGGTGTTACATAAGTGATGGACACTCCCTAAGGAATCCAATAATTTGACCTAATTTGTTGTATTTAGAGAATAGAGATGAATTTGAATTGATGATTTGCGACAAAATAGTTGATATAGCATTACCGCCGGCTAAGAATTTCTTCTCGGTTAGAGGAAATTACTTCGTTACAAGTATAGTTCCCAACTGACAAGTAATGCTAAATCAAAGTTTTAATAATTGGTTGTCACATGTACAAATTCCAATGAAAATAAACCGAAGTATTTAAATCTCGGGTCATCTCACAAGAAATTGCAATGAAATGATCAATTATTGACAATGAAGGGGCAATGGGGTTTGATTTGTAATTGGCAAGAAAATATAAAAGCAAGAAAGTAAAGCAAACAACTAAAGAAAGCAAGTGATAAAGAGAGACATGCATGGTAAGGATTGAGAATATAGGATTTCTATCCTAGTCACTAATCATAACAATAATTAACAAGAGGTTATCCTATTTAGTCATCTCCAACAATGGAAGAAGGTATAATGTTATCTTCACATGAGAAAAAGTCAAATAAGACTAGTTAATCTCAATCCAAAAGTCCTAGTCAACTTACTAATTGAATTAGCAAAAGACTAGCGTCGATGGAAATAATATTAACTAACAACCCTAGATCACCAACATGAGTTGGGTCTTAATGACTCAAGATTACCCAATTTCTCTTTCGAAGCCAAGAATGCTAAAAAATCTACTCTAACATCCAACCAAGCATTTTGTCAAACACTTGGAAGGCATAAAAAGAAAGCATAATAAAAGTGCAAGAATAATAAATCTATCAACTACCAATTGCAAGAAAATAACAATAACAACTCAAATCAACAATAAAAGAACATCAAACATCAAAATTCATTAAATAAAATCCAAATCCAACAATGGTGTTCATAAAACTAAAGAGAGGCAGAAAAAGGGAAATTAACACTACAAACTAAGAGAATGAAGATGTATAAACAAGAAATTTTAGAGATAACTAGATGAAAACAAGAAAATAAATCTAGATCTAAAATGGAAACTAACCTAAGAACCCTAATTCTAGAGAGAAGAGGGAGCTTGTCTCTCTAGAAAACTAACAACATGATACCTAAGCTACACTAATTGCTCCCCCTTTGTCCAAGCTTGAATTCTGCATGAAATAGCCTTAGGAATGAGTTTGATTTGGGCCTGAACAGCTCAAAAATTGTCCCAAGCATTTTCACTTTAATGAGGTCACGTGCTGGATGTGATGCGTACGTGTCGTCTGGCATTTTCCTTATTATGTGTACGCGTCATGTCACGCGTACGCGTCGCCTGGACGACCTCATCTTCACGTGTGCGCGTCTGTCACGCGTGCGCATCGCTCTAAGCACTCCAAATCTTTGTTTTTCCATGAATTCTCCACTTTGCATGCTTTTCTCTTCACTTCTTCCATCCAATACTTGCCTTATGATCCTGAAATCACTCAACAACCATATCAAGGCATCGAATAAAATTACAGCGAATTAAATTTAGCTATTTTAAGGCTTAAAAAGCATGTTTTCACTCTTAAGTACAAATTTAAGGAGAATTACAAAACTATGCTATTTCATTGAATAAATGTGAGATAAGTTGATTTTATCCCCCAAACTAAGTACAAGATAAACCACAAAATTGGGGTTTATCAATAGTTATAGTGTTTTTCAATAAAAAAAATTAGTGTTACATATGCATGTGTAGATTATATATCAATTATCTTATTCTCAAGAAAATCAAATGATCACATCACTAATCAGTTGCCTAAGAATGAGTGAGAGCAAGAGAGTAATTGTGGTATAGATATTCCTTCTTAACAATGTCACATTGCAGAACCAGCTAGGACGATAATTACCCAAAGTTTATCCTTATAAAAGGAAAATATAAATACAAAAATATTTTTCCAAAATATTTAAACTGATAAGTACATGAATGGTTATTCGCTAATGTAACGACTCAACTTCCTGCGTGTCATGATCACACTAAAAACTAAGCATTACTGACTTACTTCCCTTAACTTTAACTATTATTTATTATATTAGCTTGATTCGTGTTAGAATGTAGTTATGTTGTGGGGCAATTTTTTCTTGGAAATGTTGAACGATAAACACAGAGAGGTATATAAATAAAATCACAAATAATAACTGATAGAACAGTTTAAAACTGTCACGTATATACATTGCACGATGATTAACAAGGAGTAGCTAGCTATTAAATATATATATGAGATCTCCTAGTCCCTCAAAACTACAAAAGTGAGGGAATAACACTCTAAGTCTTCAAAAATTTGAGCCAAGTTGATGTCATCAAAATGCAAGATATCATCCATCACTTCTCCGCACGATCCTACATCCTTACTGGGCCGTTGGTGCTCCATCTGAAGAGGAGGAAAGGGTAAGAACTTAGGGTTCTTGGTAAGGTCAGGGTTGTTGGTTAAGTTTATTAATTCTTTACTTGTTACCAAATAAAAGTACTTGAACAAAACATACAAGAAATAGCAGATCAACAAATAATAGCAACAACCAGAGAATATAAAAAATAGAATACAATAAAGAAAGCACACACACATATAGAATGCACATCAAAAAATATGTGGCAAATAAGTATGATGCATGTTTGACCCTATTGCAAGTCATGAGCTCATGTGTTAGTTGCCTACCCACTCCCGATATTACCCAGCGAAAATCCCGAATATTGGTTTTCCAGAGATGTGCACATTACAACATCTCATCTCATTATTACACTTTAGACATTCAGTAACATTTATCTCTTAATATTTGTTAAAATATTAGTAGTTATGACAAAATTACATATTAAGTAACATTTATGCTAAAATATTACTTAATACATTTAATTTTTTTAAAAAATGTTACCTATTCCTAATTACATATTCATATTTACAGAAAACAAGCAAAACTCCCTACTCACAAAATTAAAATCTCTCACTTCTCACATCTAAATCTCGCTCACACCTCACGCTTTTACTTCGATCACGATCTTGCTTGATTTCAATCTTAAACACGCTCTTAATCGATGTCGATCATACTTGATTCTCGATTTTGATCTTGATCTTAACCGATTTTTTATCTCGCCCAGTTCGTGATGTCGCTCTTGCTCGCACTTTGCCTCTTTAATCTCCCACTCTGCCATCTTAATCTCACGGTCTTCCTCCTTAGTTTCATCATGGTGATTGCAATGCTTAGTACTTCCCGCAAAATTAATAAATTATTAGCTAATAAATAAATAATTATTCAAAGAAATTAGAAAATTAAATTTTATAATCTAGAGGAATAGAAATATTAAAAATATGAATTTTAACACTAATTTTAATTATTTTGCCCAAAATTAGACTGTTGGGCCGATCAAACCGAGCCGACATTGGGCCCAATGCCCAACCCATTTAAGCCAAACTCAGCCACTTCTCTTCCCCATATCAAATAAAACACGCTGAACAGGGGAAAGGGAAGAGAAGGAACCCCAAACCCTGTCTCAAAATTCAAATCCTTCTAACTTTCAATCTGGAGCTCCGATCATCGCACCATCTGTGGCCATGCGACCATTGCCTCGAGCTCTACCAATCCATCTAAATAAAGTGGTAAGAACTTCATAATTTCTCACCCAGCCTCTTTCTTCCCCAATTTCAAAAATCTTTGGGGTTTTGGTAATGTTAGGTGTTAATTAGCTTTGGGAATTTGTTGGGTCTTTGATGCACCACTAATTTGTGGTACAACTTGTGCTTAATTTAGTAGATTTTATCCACTATATTCACAGAATCCGCATGTTTTACACTTTCCTTCCTGATTTTGTGCTATGATTGAAAACATGCTTCTTTGGCCTTTAATTCACTATTTTTAATCCTCTCTTATTACCATTCGATGCCGTGATATGTGTGTTAAGTATTTTCAGGTTTTATAGGGTAAGAATGGTTTAGAGGTGATGAGCGGATAATTTGTACGCTTTTTGGCATTGTTTTTAGTATGTTTTTGGTAGTTTTAGTTGAGTTCTTAGTATATTTTTATTAGTTTTTAGTTAAAATTCACTTTTCTGGACTTTACTATGAGTTTGTGTGTTTTTCTGTGATTTCAGGTATTTTCTGGCTGAAATTGAGGGATCTGAGCAAAAATCTGATTCAGAGACTGAAAAGGACTGCAGATGCTGTTGGATTCTGACCTCCCTGCACTCGAAGTGGATTTTCTGGAGCTACAGAAGCCCAATTGGCGCGCTCTCAACGGCGTTGGAAAGTAGACATCCTGGGCTTTCCAGCAATATATGATAGTCCATACTTTGCCCAAGATTTGATGGCCCAAACCGGCGTTTAAAGTCACCCACAGAATTCCCAGCGTTAAACGCCGGAACTGGCACCTAAATGGGAGTTAAACGCCCAAACTGGCATAAAAGCTGGCGTTTAACTCCAAAGAGAGTCTCTACACGAAAATGCTTCATTGCTCAGCCCAAGCACACACCAAGTGGGCCCGGAAGTGGATTTTTATGTCATTTACTCATCTCTGTACACCCTAGGCTACTAGTTTTCTATATATAGAACCTTTTACTATTGTATTTCAATCATCTTGGTAGCTATCTTTGAGTTCATGCTATCTTAGATCATTTGGGAGGCTGGCCATTCGGCCATGCCTAGACCTTGTTCTTATGTATTTTCAACGGTGGAGTTTCTACACACCATAGATTAAGGTGTGGAGCCCTGCTGTACCTCGAGTATTAATGCAATTACTATTGTTCTTTTATTCAATTCCGCTTGTTCTTTGTCCAAGATATCACTTGTTCTTCAACTTGATGAATGTGATGATCCGTGACACTCATCATCATTCTCACTTATGAACAAAGTGACTGACAACCACTCTGTTCTACAAGCAACAAGGCTCTAGTGTTTATCTCTTGGATTCCTGATACACGATGCATGGTTGATCGCCTGACAACCGAGTGCTCGCCTGACAAACGAGCCAGCCATTCCGTGAGATCAGAGTCTTCGTGGTATAGGCGAGAACTGATGGCGGCATTCAAGAGAATCCGGAAGGTCTAACCTTGTCTGTGGTATTCTGAGTAGGATTCAATGATTGAATGACTGTGACGTGCTTCAAACTCCTAGCAGGCGGGGCGTTAGTGATAGACGCAAAAGAATCACTGGATTCTATTCCGGCCTGACCGAGAACCGACAGCTGATTAGCCATATGCTGTGACAGAGCATAGGAACATTTTCACTGAGAGGATCGAAGGTAGCCACTGACAACGGTGAAACCCTTGCATAAGCTTGCCATGGAAAGGAATAAGAAGGATTGGATGAAGACAGTAGGAAAGTAGAGAGACGGAAGGAAAAGCATCTTCATACGCTTATCTGAAGCTCTCGCCAATGAATTACATAAGTATCTCTATCTTTATCTTTATGTTTTATTCATCATCTATACCCATTTGAGTCTGCCTGACTAAGATTTACAAGGTGACCATAGCTTGCTTCATACCAACAATCTCCGTGGGATCGACCCTTACTCGCGTAAGGTTTATTACTTGGACGACCCAGTGCACTTGCTGGTTAGTTGTGCGAAGTTGTAGTGATCACAATTTCGCGCCACCAAGTTTTTGGCGCCGTTGCCGGGGATTGTTCGAGTTTTGAGCAAGCTTTTGGTCCGGTGACATCAGTGCCAAAATCCGGCAACAGCACCAAGTTTTTGGCGCCGTTGCCGGGGATTGTTCTTGTGTATGGACAACTGACGGTTCATCTTGTTGCTTAGATTAGGTATTTTTCTTCAGAGTTCTTAAGAATGAATTCTAGAGTTTCATGATGATCTGCTGAAATCTGGCTGGCTGAGAAGCCATGTCTAATCTTATTGGACCGAGGTTTCAACTGATCATCACAATAGCTTGTTGATTTCCATCAATCTTGCCATTGGAGCAATGATCTGCTAAGGCTTGGCTGGCCATTGGCCATGTCTAGTGTTTTGGACCGAAGCTTTCTTTGAAAGCTTGGCTGGCTGTGAAGCCATGTCTAATTCCTGGACCGGAGTCTTAGACTAACATTGCAATGATTCCTGGAATTCAAATTAAGAATTCTGAAACCTTTATTTTCTATTTTCATATAATTTTCGAAAAAGCACAAAAAAATTACAAAACCATAAAAACCAAAAAAAGATTTTATGTTTCTTGTTTGAGTCTAGTGTCTAATTGTAAGTTTGGTGTCTTGCATGCCTTGTTTATTTGACCTTGGTTCTATTTTCAAGTCAATAGTACAGGGGACTGAAGATTCAGAACATGCAGCAGAGGAATTACACAGAAAAAGCTGGGCGTTCAGAACGCCCAGTGAAGAAGGACAGACTGGCGTTTAAACGCCAGCCAGGGTACCTGGTTGGGCGTTTAACGCCCAAAAAGGTAGCATTTTGGGCGTTAACGCCAGGATGGCAAAAGGGGGAAGATTTTGTTTTCAAATCAAATTTTTTTTCAAGTTTTCAAAGTTTTTCAAAATCAAATCTTTTTCAAATCAAATCTTTTCAATCAAATGTTTTCAAAATCAATTTCTTTCCTTTTTCAAAGATACTTACTAACAATTAATGATTTGATTGAACATCTCAAGTTTATTGCCTTTTCTGTTGAGAAAGGTTTAATGTTTGAATCATATCTTTTCTTGTTAGGCAAGTCATTAATTTTTAAAATCAAATCTTTTTAAATTGTTTTCAAAATCATATCTTTTCAATCATATCTTTTTAAAACCATAACTTTTCAATCATATCTTTTTAATCACATCTTGTTCAAAATAGTTTTCAAATCATATCTTTTTGATTTCTAATTTCAAAAATCTTTTTCAAAAATTTCTTGATCTCTTTCTCACTCTTGATTTTCGAAAATTAATTAATTTTTTTTAAGAAAATGTTTTCAAAATATTTCACTTGATTTTCGAAAATTTCTTCCTCTCTTCCCACATCCTTCTATTTATGGAGTACCACTCCTTCTCAATGCACAATTCGAACTCTATCTAATTAAGTTCGAATTCTCTACTTCTTCCTTCTATTTTTTGTTCCTCTGACACTTCAAGGAATCTCTATACTGTGACATAGAGGATTCCATATTTTCTTGTTCTCTTCTCTTTCATATGAGCAGGAACAAAGACAAAGGCATTCTTGTTGAAGCTGACCCTGAACCTGAAAGGACCTTGAAGCGAAAGCTAAGAGAAGCTAAGGCACAATTCTCTGTAGAGGACCTGACCGAATTCTTCAAAGAAGAAGAACACATGGCAGCCGAAAACAACAACAATGCAAATAATGCAAGGAAGGTGCTGGGTGACTTTACTGCACCTACTCCCGACTTCTATGGGAGAAGCATCTCTATCCCTGCCATTGGAGCAAACAACTTTGAGCTTAAGCCTCAATTAGTTTCTCTAATGCAACAGAATTGCAAGTTCCATGGACTTCCATTGGAAGATCCTCATCAGTTCCTAGCTGAATTCTTGCAAATCTGTGACACTGTCAAGACTAATGGGGTTGACCCTGAGGTCTATAGACTTATGCTATTCTCTTTTGCTGTAAGAGACAGAGCTAGGACATGGTTGGACTCACAACCTAAAGAAAGCCTGGACTCTTGGGAAAAGCTAGTCAATGCCTTCTTGGCAAAGTTCTTTCCACCTCAAAAATTGAGTAAGCTTAGAGTGGAAGTCCAAACCTTCAGACAGAAGGATGGAGAATCCCTCTATGAAGCTTAGGAAAGATACAAACAATTGATCAGAAAATGTCCTTCTGACATGCTTTCTGAATGGAGCATCATAGGTATTTTCTATGATGGTCTCTCTGAACTATCCAAGATGTCTTTGGATAGCTCTGCTGGAGGATCTCTTCATCTGAAGAAGACGCCTACAGAGGCTTAAGAACTCATTGAAATGGTTGCAAATAACCAATTCATGTACACTTCTGAAAGGAATCCTGTGAACAATGGGACAAGTCAGAAGAAAGGAGTTCTTGAGATTGATGCTCTGAATGCCATACTGGCTCAGAATAAGATATTGACTCAACAAGTCAATTTGATTTCTCAAAGTCTGTCTGGAATGCAAAATGCACCAAGCAGTACTAAAGATGCTTCATCTAAAGAAGAAGCTTATGATCCTGAGAACCCTTCAATGGAAGAGGTGAATTACCTAGGAGAACCCTATGGAAACACCTATAATTCTTCATGGAGAAATCACCCAAATTTCTCATGGAAGAATCAAGAGAGACCTCAACAAGGTTTCAACAATAATGGTGGAAGAAACAGGTTTAGCAATGGCAAGCCTTTTCCATCATCTTCTCAGCAACAGACAGAGAATTCTAAGCAGAACCCCTCTGACTTAGCAACCATGGTCTCTGATCTAATCAAAACCACTCGAAGTTTCATGACTAAAACAAGGTCCTCCATTAGGAATTTGGAGGCACAAGTGGGACAGCTGAGCAAGAAAGTTACTGAACTCCCTCCTAGTACTCTCCCAAGTAATACAGAAGAAAATCCAAAAGGAGAGTGCAAAGCCATAACCATGGCCGAATCTGGAGAGGAAAGAGAGGAAGTGGACGCCATTGAGGAAGGCCTCACTGGGCGTGCACTAGCCTCCACAGAGTTCCCCAATGAGGAACCATGGGAATCTGAGGCTCAAAATGAGACCATAGAGATCCCACTGGATTTACTTCTGCCATTCATGAGCTCTGATGAGTATTCTTCCTCTGAAGAGGATGAGTATGTCACTGAAGAGCAAGTTGCTAGATACCTTAGAGCAATCATGAGGCTAAATGACAAGTTATTTGGAAATGAGACTTGGGAGGATGAACCCCCTTTGCTCACCAAAGAACTGGATGACTTGTCTAGGCAGAAATTACCTCAAAAGAGACAAGATCCTGGGAAGTTTTCCATACCTTGCACCATAGGCACCATGACCTTCAAGAAGGCTCTGTGTGACTTAGGGTCAAGTGTAAACCTCATGCCTCTCTCTGTAATGGAGAAGCTAGGGATCTTTGAGGTACAAGCTGCAAGAATCTCACTAGAGATGGCAGACAACTCAAGAAAACAAGCTTATGGACTTGTAGAGAATGTTTTGGTGAAGATTGAGGACCATTACATCCCTACTGATTTCATAGTCCTAGAGACTGGGAAGTGCATGGATGAATCCATCATCCTTGGCAGACCCTTCCTAGCCACAGCAAAGGCTGTGATTGATGTTGATGGAGGTGAACTGATCATTCAAGTGAATGAAGAATCCTTTGTGTTTAAGGCTCAAGGATATCCCTCTGTCACCATGGAGAAGAAGCATGAAGAGCTTCTATCAAATCAGAGTCAAACAGAGCCCCCACAGTCAAACTCTAAGTTTGGTGTTGGGAGGCCACAACCAAACTCTAAGTTTGGTGTTGAACCCCTACATTCAAACTCTAAGTTTGGTGTTGGGAGGTTCCAACATTGCTCTGAGTATCTGTGAGGCTCCATGAGAGCCCTCTGTCAAGCTACTGACATTAAAGAAGCGCTTGTTGGGAGGTAACCCAATGTTATGTTTTATCTATTTTCTTTTGTTATTTTGTAGGTTGATGATCATAAGAAGACACAAAATCAATTGAAAAAACAAAAACAGAATGAAAAATAGGAAGAAAAATAGCACACCCTGGAGGAAGAACCCACTGGCGTTTAAACGCCAGTAAGGCTAGCAGTTGGGCGTTTAACGCCCAGTCTGGCACCATTCTGGGCGTTTAACGCCAGAAAGGGGCACCAGACTGGCGTTAAACGCCAGAAAAGGGCAAGAACCTGTCGTTAAACGCCAGGAATGGGCATCAGCCCGGCGTTTAACGCCAGAAATGGCTCAAAACGTGATTTTGAATGCCATTTGGTGCAGGGATGACTTTTCCTTGACACCACAGGATCTGTGGACCCCACAGGATCCCCACCAACCCCACCACTCTCTCTCTTCTTCTTCACCCATTCA
The DNA here is from genome assembly GCF_014773155.1 of Arachis stenosperma. NCBI lineage: Eukaryota > Viridiplantae > Streptophyta > Magnoliopsida > Fabales > Fabaceae > Arachis > Arachis stenosperma. The sequence goes on from NC_080377.1 coordinate 47,630,937, forward strand.
CCAATCACCTCAATACCTCTTCCCCAAACACCCTTCACCTATCAAATCCCATATTTCTCTTCACCACTCACATTCATCCTTCATAAAACCCCACCTACCTCACCATTCAAATTCAAACCACTTTCCCCCCCCCCCCAAACCCACCCTCACTTGCCGAACCCTACCCCTCCCCCACTCCTATATAAACCCTTCTTCACCCCTTCATTTTCACACAACCTAACCACCACTTCTCACCCTCTTTGGCCGAATACAAAGCCTTTCCCTTCTTCCTCATTTCTTCTTCTTCTACTCTCTTCTTTCTTCTTTTGCTCGAGGACGAGCAAACCTTTTAAGTTTGGTGTGGTAAAAGCATTGCTTTTTGTTTTTCCATAACCATTTATGGCATCCAAGGCCGGAGAAACCTCTAGAAAGAGGAAAGGGAAGGCAAAAGCTTCCACCTCTGAGTCATGGAAGATGGAGAGATTCATCTCAAGGGTGCATCAAGACCACTTCTATGAAGTTGTGGCCTTGAAGAAGGTGATCCCCGAGGTCCCTTTTTCACTCAAAAAGAGTGAATATCCGGAAATCCGACATGAGATCCGAAGAAGAGGTTGGGAAGTTCTTACCAACCCCATTCAACAAGTCGGAATCTTGATGGTTCAAGAGTTCTATGCCAACGCATGGATCACCAAGAACCATGATCAAAGTGTGAACCCGGATCCCAAGAATTATCTTACTATGGTTCGGGGGAAATACTTGGATTTTAGTCCGGAAAGTGTAAGGTTGGCATTCAATTTGCCCATGATGCAAGGGGATGAACATCCTTACACTAGAAGGGTCAACTTTGATCAAAGGTTGGACCAAGTCCTCACAGTTACATGTGAAGAGGGCGCACAATGGAAGAGAGATTCAAGAGGGAAGCCGGTTCAATTGAGAAGGCATGACCTTAAACCCGTGGCTAGAGGATGGTTGGAGTTTATCCAACGCTCAATCATTCCCACTAGCAACCGGTCCGAAGTTAGTCTAGACCGGGCCATCATGATTCATAGCATCATGATTGGAGAAGAAGTGGAAGTTCATGAGGTTATAGCCCAAGAACTCTATAGGGTGGTGGACAAGTCCTCTATCTTAGCAAGGTTAGCCTTTCCTCACCTCATTTGTCACCTCTGTTATTCAGTAGGAGTTGACATAGAGGGAGACATCCCTATTGATGAGGACAAGCCCATCACCAAGAAAAGGATGGAGCAAACAAGAGACCCCTCTCATCATGAGATCCCTGAGATACCTCAAGGGATGCACTTTCCTCCACAAGACTATTAGGAGCAAATTAACACCTCCCTAGGACAATTGAGTTCCAACATGGGACAACTAAGGGTGGAGCACCAAGAACACTCCATTCTCCTCCATGAAATTAGAGAAGATCAAAGAATCATGAGAGAGGAGCAACAAAGACAAGGAAGAGACATTGAGGAGCTCAAGCACTCCATAAGACCTTCAAGAGGAAGAACAAGCCGCCATCACTAAGGTGGACCCGTTCTTTAATCTCCTTGTTCTTTATTTTCTTGTTTTTCGAATTTTAGTGCTTATGTTTATCTATGTTTGTGTCTTATGATCATTAGTGTCTATGCCTTAAAGTTATGAATGTCCTATGAATCCATCACCTTTCTTAAATAAACATTGTTCTTAATCGAAAAAGATAAGAATTACATGAATTTTGAATTTTATAACAGTTTAATTATCATGATGTGGTGGCAATACTTTTGTTCTCTGAATGTATGCTTGAACAGTGCATATGTCTTTTGAATTTGTGGTTCATGAATGTTGGCTCTTGAAAGAATGATGAAAAAGGAGACATGTTACTGAGGATCTGAAAAATCATAAAAATGATTCTTGAAGCAAGAAAAAGCAATGAAAAAAAAAAACGAAAAAAAAGAAGGAAAAAAGAGAAAAAGAAAAAGAAAAAAAAAGAAAGAAAGCTGTGATCCAAGGCAAAAAGAGTGTGCTTAAGAACCCTGGACACCTCTAATTGGGGACTTTAGCAAAGCTGAGTCACAATCTGAAAAGGTTCACCCAATTATGTGTCTGTGGCATGTATGTATCCGGTGGTAATACTGGAAGACAGAGTGCTTTGGGCCACGGCCAAGACTCAATAAGTAGTTGTGTTCAAGAATCATCATACTTAACTAGGAGAATCAATAACACTATCTGGATTCTGAGTTCCTAAAGAAGCCAATCATTCTGAATTTCAAAGGATAGAGTGAGATGCCAAAACTGTTCAGAGGCAAAAAGCTAAAAGCCCCGCTCATCTAATTAATACTGATCTTCACAGATGTTTTTGGAATTCATTGCATATTCTCTTCTTTTTATCTTATTTTATTTTCAGTTGCTTGAGGACAAGCAACAATTTAAGTTTGGTGTTGTGATGAGCGGATAATTTGTACGCTTTTTGGCATTGTTTTTAGTATGTTTTTGGTAGTTTTAGTTGAGTTCTTAGTATATTTTTATTAGTTTTTAGTTAAAATTCACTTTTCTGGACTTTACTATGAGTTTGTGTGTTTTTCTGTGATTTCAGGTATTTTCTGGCTGAAATTGAGGGATCTGAGCAAAAATCTGATTCAGAGACTGAAAAGGACTGCAGATGCTATTGGATTCTGACCTCCCTGCACTCGAAGTGGATTTTCTGGAGCTACAGAAGCCCAATTGGCGCGCTCTCAACGGCGTTGGAAAGTAGACATCCTGGGCTTTCCAGCAATATATGATAGTCCATACTTTGCCCAAGATTTGATGGCCCAAACGGGCGTTCAAAATCACCCACAGAATTCCCAGCGTTAAACGCCGGAACTGGCACCTAAATGGGAGTTAAACGCCCAAACTGGCATAAAAGCTGGCGTTTAACTCCAAAGAGAGTCTCTACACGAAAATGCTTCATTGCTCAGCCCAAGCACACACCAAGTGGGCCCGGAAGTGGATTTTTATGTCATTTACTCATCTCTGTACACCCTAGGCTACTAGTTTTCTATATATAGAACCTTTTACTATTGTATTTCAATCATCTTGGTAGCTATCTTTGAGTTCATGCTATCTTAGATCATTTGGGAGGCTGGCCATTCGGCCATGCCTAGACCTTGTTCTTATGTATTTTCAACGGTGGAGTTTCTACACACCATAGATTAAGGTGTGGAGCTCTGCTGTACCTCGAGTATTAATGCAATTACTATTGTTCTTCTATTCAATTCCGCTTGTTCTTTGTCCAAGATATCACTTGTTCTTCAACTTGATGAATGTGATGATCCGTGACACTCATCATCATTCTCACTTATGAACAAAGTGACTGACAACCACTCTGTTCTACAAGCAACAAGGCTCTAGTGTTTATCTCTTGGATTCCTGATACACGATGCATGGTTGATCGCCTGACAACCGAGTGCTCGCCTGCCAAACGAGCCAGCCATTCCGTGAGATCAGAGTCTTCGTGGTATAGGCGAGAACTGATGGCGGCATTCAAGAGAATCCGGAAGGTCTAACCTTGTCTGTGGTATTCTGAGTAGGATTCAATGATTGAATGACTGTGATGTGCTTCAAACTCCTAGCAGGCGGGGCATTAGTGACAGACGCAAAAGAATCACTGGATTCTATTCCGGCCTGACCGAGAACCGACAGCTGATTAGCCATATGCTGTGACAGAGCATAGGAACATTTTCACTGAGAGGATGGGAGGTAGCCACTGACAACGGTGAAACCCTTGCATAAGCTTGCCATGGAAAGGAATAAGAAGGATTGGATGAAGACAGTAGGAAAGCAGAGAGACGGAAGGGAAAGCATCTTCATACGCTTATCTGAAGCTCTCGCCAATGAATTACATAAGTATCTCTATCTTTATCTTTATGTTTTATTCATCATCTATACCCATTTGAGTCTGCCTGACTAAGATTTACAAGGTGACCATAGCTTGCTTCATACCAACAATCTCCGTGGGATCGACCCTTACTCGCGTAAGGTTTATTACTTGGACGACCCAGTGCACTTGCTGGTTAGTTGTGCGAAGTTGTAGTGATCACAATTTCGCGCACCAAGAGGATGAAAAGGAAGCATGCAAAAGTGGAAGGAATACAAGAAATTGAAGGAATCGCAAAGCTGTCAGTCCTGACCTCTTCGTACTTAATTGATCATAACTTGAGCTATAGAAATCCAAATGAACCTGTTTTAGTTGCGTTGGAAAGCTAACATCCGGGGCTTTGAAACGATATATAATTTGCTATAGTTGACCTGGCGTTTAGGGACGCACACGCGCAACGCACGCGTACGCATGGATGGTGCAAAAGTTCAGCGTATCAAAAATCGCTGGGGGCGATTTCTGGGCTGTTTTTGGCCCAGTTTCAAGCCCAAAAATACTAATTAGAGGCTGCAGAGTGGGGGAATCATGGAAACACTTCTCATTCACACAATTTAAGTTTTAGATGTAGTTTCTAGAGAGAGAAAGGCTCTAGGTTTTAGGATTTTCTTAGTTTTAGGTTTATTTCTTCATCAAATTCAGGTTCAATGTTCCTTTAATTTAATTTCTCTTCTACCCTTATTTGTCTTAGCATTCTAGTTTATTTATTTCCCTTGTTAATTACTTTATTTTCTCAATTAGTTTATGAATTCTCATGTTAGATTTGATTTTCTATTTAATGCAATTTGAGGTATTTCATATTTATGATTGCTTTCTTCAATTTAGGTTATTGATGCTTTCAATTGGTTGTTTGGATTTTATTATCTCTTATTGCTTTTTTATGCTTCTATTTTGTGCCTACCAAGTGTTTGATAAAATACATGGAAGGATTTTAGAGTAGGATTTTATGTTCTTGGCTTGGGATGGTAACTTAGGAACTCTTGAGTTACTAATGTCCAAGTAATTGATGATTGGGAGCCATTAAATCTAGTTCTCACCAACTGAAGTGGTGGAGAGCTAGGACTTATAGACTTGGTTCAATATAGCTCATTTAACTTTCCTTTACTATTAGTTAGAGGATGATTTAATGGGATTGATCCTTGCCAATTCTCATGTTGTGGTTAGTGATAAGGATAGAGATCCTCGACCACTAACCCTTGCCAAGACCTCTTTATCATTTGATTTTCGTCACCATTTACTTTTTCTTGTTCCCTTGTTCAAAAAACCCCAAAATATACCTTTACATAACCAATCATAAGAACACTTCCCTGCAATTCCTTGAGAGAAGACCCGAGGTTTAAATACTTCGGTTATTAGTTTTATTAGGGGTTTGTTACTTGTGACAAACAATTTTTTTGTATGAAAGGATTCTTGTTGGTTTAGAAGCTATACTTTCAACGAGCACTTATTTGTGAATTTCTAGACCACACGAAATCCGTTCATCAAAAAATAGCGCCGTTGCCGGAGAATTGCAAACGTGTCCCTTATTATTGGTTATTGTAAATATTTGCTTTTTACTTATTTGTTAGGTTTATTTTGTTAGTTTTTAGGACTTAGTTGCTTATTTTCATTAGTTTTTGTTTTTTTTATTTGCTACTATGAATTCTCATCACTTTGGCTATGAGTTTGGTTCAAATTATGTTGTAGGAAATGGAAGCTACAATGAGGATATGCATCAAGGATGGAACAATCAAGGTTGGGAGGAGCCACAAGCTTATTGATGACATGTTATCATGTCATGTTTTTCTATGCTTTTTCATACAAGAAATTGATGAATTGAATGCTTTTGTGCTAATGGTATATTTCCTTGATCTTTTGATTTTATAAATTTTGTAAAAAATAAGTGGAAAAAGAAAAAATGGCACAAAATAAGCTAAAAAGAAGAAAAGAGGAATTTTGGGCACATTTTGGAATTGAGGTACACTTTGGAACCTTAGGCCACACTTTTAAAAGCGTGGCCCAAGACCATGAATGCCACGGCCAAATTAAAAGCATGCATGCCATCATGAACCATGCATTATTAAATTGGCATTATTAATGAGCTTTACGGCATGCAAGTAATATTATATCAATCCTTTGAACAAGGCATTAAGGAAAGCGTGCATGCATTCAATTATTAATGCTTTATGCATGCATGAATTAATATCTAATGCCTTATGCATGAATTATTAATGCCTTATGAATGCAACGTTAATACATTGGCATTAATTAATAAAGCCAATAATGCATGCATGAATCATTTGAATATTAAAGCTTACTGGTACACGAAATCGTGAGTTCACACTTCTCTCATAATTCCGCGCAGCTGACTAGCAAGTGCACTGTATCGTCAAGTAATACCTTACGTGAGTAAGGGTCGATGCCATGGAGATTGTCGGCTTGAAGTAAGCTATGGTCATCTTGTAAATCTCAGTCAGGCGGATTCAAATGGTTATGAGATTTTGATAATTAAAAGAGAAATAAAACATAAAATAGGATAGAGATACTTATGCAATTCATTGGAGGAAATTTCAGATAAGCGTATCGAGATGCTTTGTTCCCTCTGAGCCTCTGCTTTCCTATTGTCCTTATCCAATCATGCGTACTCCCTTCCATGGCAAGCTGTATGTTGGTGGATCACCGTTGTTAATGGCTACCATCCGTCCTCTCAGTGAAAACATGTCTGCTACAGTTTCCCGCATGGCTAATCAGCTGTCGGTTCTCGATCGTGTCGGAATAAGATCCATTGATCTTTTTGCACACTGTCACTGCGCCCAACAGTCACGAGTTTGAAGCTTGTCACAGTCATCCCATCCCAGATCCTACTTGGAATACCATAGACAAGGTTTAAACTTTCCGGATCTCAAGAATGCTGCCAATTGATTCTAGCTTATACCACGAAGACTCTGATCTCACGGAATGGAAGGCTCTGTTGTCAGGAGAGGCAACCATGCGTCATAAACCAGGAGGCCAAGAGACACACACTCAAGCTCTCGCAGATAGAACGGAGGTGGTTGTTAGGCACGCGTTCATAAGGAAGGATGTTGATGAGTATCACGGATCATCACATCCATCAGGTTGAAGTACAAGTGAATATCTTAGAACAAGAATAAGCGTGAATTGAATAGAAAAACAATAGTACTTTGCATTAATTCATGAGGAACAGCAGAGCTCCACACCTTAATCTATGAGGTGTAGAAACTCCACCATTGAAAATACATAAGTGATGAAGGTCCAGGCATGGTTGAATGGCCAGCCCCCAAAACGTGATCAAGAGATCAAAAGTGATCCAAAGATAGTCTCAAAAAATGATCTAAAGATGAAAATACAATAGTAAAAAGTCCTATTTATACTAAACTAGTTACTAGGGTTTATAGATATAAGTAAATAGTGCAGAAATCCACTTCTGGGGCCCACTTGGTGTGTGTTTGGGCTGAGCATTGAAGCTTTCACGTGCATAGGCTCTTTTTGGAGTTTAAACGCCAGTTTTGGTGCCAGTTTGGGCGTTTAACTCTAGCTTTGGTGCCAGTTCTGGCGTTTTACACCAGAAAAGAGTTTCTGGTGGACGTTTGGACGCCAGTTTGGACCATCAAATCTCGGGCAAAGTATGAACTATTATACATTGCTAGAAAGCCCACGATGTCTACTTTCTAACGCAATTTAGAGAACACCAATTGGGTATCTATAGCTCCAGAAAATTCACTTCGAGTGCAGGGAGGTCAGAATCCAACAGCATCTTCAGTCCTTTCTCAGCCTCTGAATCAGATTTTTGCTTAGATCCCTCAATTTCAACCAGAAAATACCTAAAATCACAGAAAAACACAAACTCATAGTAAAGTCCAGAAATGTGATTTTTTCATAAAAACTAATAAAAATATACTAAAAAGTAACTAAAACATATTAAAAACTATGTAAAAACAATCCCAAAAAGCGTATAAATTATCCGCTCATCACAATACCAAACTTAAATTGTTGCTTGTCCCCAAGCAACTGAAAACAAAATAAGATAAAAAGAAGAGAATATACAATAAATCCCAAAATATCAATGAAACTTAGTCCCAATTAGATGAGCGGGGCTAGTAGCTTTTTGCCTCTGAACATTTTTGGCATCTCACTTTATCCTTTGAAGTTCAGAATGATTGGCATCCATTAGGAACTCAGAATTTAGATAGTGTTATTGATTCTCCTAGTTCAGTATGTTGGTTCTTGAACACAACTACTTTATGAGTCTTGGCCGTGACCCTAAGCATCTTGTTTTCCGGTATTACCACCGGATACATAAATGCCACAGACACATAACTGGGTGAACCTTTTCAGATTGTGACTCAGCTTTGCTAGAGTCCCCAGTTAGAGGTGTCTAGAGTTCTTAAGCACGCTCTTTTGCTTTGGATCACGACTTTAACCACTCAGTCTCAAGCTTTTCACTTGGACCTTCATGACACAAGCACATGGTTAGGTATAGCTTGATTTAGCCACGTAGGCAAGGATTTTATTCCTTTGGGCCCTCCTATACATTAATGCTTAAAGCCTTGGATCCTTTTTTTACCCTTGCCTTTTAGTTTAAAGGGTTATTGGCTTTTTCTGCTTGCTTTTTTTTCGCCTATTTTATTTTATTTATTTTATTTATTTCGCAAGATTGTATTTTTCACTGCTTTTTCTTGCTTCAAGAATCAATTTTATGATTTTTCAGATTATCAATAACATTTCTCTTTGTTCATCATTCTTTCAAGAGCCAACAAATTTAACATTCATAAACTTCACTATAAAAAATATGCACTGTTCAAGCATTCATTCAGAAAACAAAAAGTATTGCCACCACATCAAAATAATTAAACTAGTTCCAAGATAAAATTTGAAATTCATGTACTTCTTGTTCTTTTGTAATTAGGAACATTTTTCATTTAAGAAAGGTGAAGGATTTATGGGACATTCATAACTTCAAGGCATAGACACTAGACACTAATGATCATGTAATAAATACACAAACATAGACAAATATAAAGCACAAAAATCGAAAAACAGAAAAATAAGAACAAGGAAATTAAAGAATGGGTCCACCTTAGTGATGGCGGCTAGTTCTTCCTCTTGAAGATCTTATGGAGTGCTTGAGCTCCTCAATATCTCTTTCTTGCCTTTGTTGTTCTTCCCTCATGGCTCTTTGGTCTTCTCTAATTTCTTGGAGGATGATGAAATGCTCTTGGTGCTTCATCCTTAGTTGCTCCAAATTGGAACTCAAATCTCCTAGAGAAGTGTTGAGTTGTTCCCAATAGTTGTGTGGAGGAAAATGCATCCCTTGAGGTATCTCAGAGATTTCTTGATGAGGGACTTCCTCATGCGTTTGTTGAGGTCCATGAGTGGGCTCTCTTGTTTGCTCCATCCTCTTTTTAGTGATGGGCTTGTCCTCTTCAATGAGGATGTCTTCCTCTATGACAATTTCAGCTAAATTGCATAGGTGACAAATGAGATGAGGAAAGGCTAACCTTGCCAAAATGGAGGGCTTGTTAGCCACTTTGTACAGTTCTAGAGGTATGATCTCATGAACTTTCACTTCCTCTCCAATCATGATGCTATGGATCATGATAGCCCGATCCACAGTTACTTCGGATCGGTTGCTAGTAGGAATGATAGAGCGTTTGATGAACTCCAACCATCCTCTAGCCACAGGCTTAAGGTCAAGCCTTCTTAGTTGAACCGGCTTGCCTTTGGAGTCTCTCGTCCATTATGCTCCATCCATACAGATGTCCATGAGGACTTGGTCCAACCTTTGATCAAAGTTGACCCTTCTTGTGAAAGGATGAAGATCTCCTTGCATCAGTGGCAAGTTGAATGCCAACCTAACATTTTTCAGACTGAAATCTAAGTATTTTCCTCGAACCATTGTGAGCCAATTCTTCAGGTCCGGGTTCATACTTTGATCATGGTTCTTAGTGATCCATACATTAGCATAGAACTCTTGAACCATTAAGATTTCAACTTGTTGAATGGGATTGGTGAGGGCTTCCCATCCTCTTCTCCTAATGTCATGTCGGATCTCCGGATATTCTTTCCTTTTGAGCTTGAAGGGGACCTCGGGGATCACCTTCTTCTTGGCCACAACTTCATAGAAGTGGTCTTGATGGACCTTTGAGCTGAACCTTTCCATCTCCCGTGACTCAGAGGTGGAAGAAATTGCCTTTCCTTTCCTCTTTCTTAAGGTTTCTCTGGCCTTAGGTGCCATAAGTGGTTATGGAAAATTAAAAAGCAAGGCTTTTTTTCCACACCAAACTTAAGAAGTTTGCTCATCCTCGAGCAAAAGAAAAAAAAAGAGAGTAGAAGAAGAAGACGAAAAGTGGGAAGATGGAGGCTTGAGAGAGTTTGGCCAAGGGGGTTTTGAGTGTATGTGATATGTGAAAATGAAGGAGTAAGGAGGGCTATATATCGGGAAAGAGAGGGAGTTGGTTCGTATGAAAAAGGGTTGGGTTTGGGAGGAAAATGGTTTGAATTTGAGTGGGTGGGGGTAGGTGGGTTGTATGATGGGTTTATGGGAATTAGAGAATGGATGTGAGTGGTAAAGAGAATATGGGGAAGAGGGTAAGATTTGATAGGTGAATAATGGTTTGGGAAGAGTGTTATGGAAAGGTGTGAAGGGGAAAGAAAGTGAGTTGAGGTAGGTGGGAATCCTGTGGGATCCACAGATCCTGAGGTGTCAAGGATTTTGCATCCCTGCACCTTGCTGGCATTAAACGCCCTTCTGTGTGCCTTTCTGGCATTTAAACGCCAGGTTGTTGCCCTTTTTTGGAGTTTAAACGTCAGTCTGCTGCCCTTTTTTGGTGTTTAAACGTCCAAAAAGGTGCCAGATTGGGCATTTAAACGCCCATTTTTATACCTTTACTGGCATTTAAATGCTAGTTTGCCTGCCAGTTCTGGCGCTTAAACGCCAGACTGCTGCCCATTTCTGGCATTTAAATGCCCAAAATGGTGCCAGGCTGGGTGTTAAACGCCCATTTTGGTATCCTTACTGGCGTTTAAACGCCAGTAAGCTCATCCTCCAGGGTGTGCCATTTTTTTATGCTATTTTTTATTTTTCTTTAATTTTTGTAGTTGTTTTTGTGACTCCACATGATCATGATCCTAAAGAAAACATAAAATAACATAGATAAATAAAATAAAATTGTGTTGCCTCCCAATAAGCGCTTTTTTAATGTCAATAGCTTGACAGTGAGCTCTTTTCAGAGTTTCACAGATGCTCAGAGCACGATTGTGGCCTCCCAACACCAAACTTAGAGTTTGAGTGTGGGAGCTCTGTCTGACTCTGTATTGAGAGAAGCTTTTCATGCTTCTTCTCCATGTTCACAGAAGAAGATCCTTGAGCCTTAAACACAAGGTAGTCCTCATTCAGTTAAAGGACTAACTCCCCTCTGTCCACATCAATCACAGCCCTTGCTGTGGCTAGGAAGGGTCTTCCAAGGATGATGGATTCATCCTCATCCTTCTCAGTGTCTAGGATTATGAAATCAGCAGGGATATAAAGGCCTTCAACCTTTACCAAGACATCCTCTACAAGTCCATAAGCCTGTTTCTTTGATTTGTCTGCCATCTCCAGTGAGATTCTTGCAGCTTGTACCTCAAAGATCCCTAGTTTCTCCATTACAGATAGTGGCATGAGGTTGATACTTGATCCTAGGTCGCACAGAGCCTTTTCAAAGGTCATGGTGCCTATGGTGCAAGGTATCAAGAACCTTCTGGGATCCTCTTTCTTTTGAGGTAACTTCAGCTGAACCAATGCACTTAGTTCATTGATGAGCAATGGAGGTTCATCCTCCCTAGTCTCATTACCAAATAATTTGGCATTCATCTTCATGATTGCTCCTAGATATTGAGCAACTTGCTCTTCAGTATCATTTTCACTTTCTTCAGAGGAAAGATATTCATCAGAGCTCATGAATGGTAATAGTAAGTTCACTGGAATCTCTAGGGTCTCTAGATGAGCCTCAGATTCCTGTGGTTCCTCAATAGGGGACTCCTTGTAGTCCAGTGGACGTCCCATGAGGTCTTCCTTACTGTAAATCACGTCCTCCTCCTCTTCTATAGGTTCGGCCATTTTGGTTGTATTAATGGCCTTGCACTCTCTTTTTGAATTCTCTTCTGTATTACTTGGGAGAGTACTAGGAGGAGTTTTAGTGACTCTTTCACTTAGCTGACCCACTTGTGCCTCTAAATTTCGTATGGAGGACCGTGCCTCAGTCATGAAACTGAGGATGGTCTTAGATAGATCAAAGACTATGTTTGCTAAGCTAGAGAGGCTCTGCTCAGAATTCTCTGTCTGTTGCTGAGAAGATGATGGGAAAGGCTTACTATTACCAAACCTGTTTCTCCCACCATTATTGTTATTGAAGTCTTGTTGAGGCTTCTGTTGATCCTTCCATGAGAAATTTGGGTGATTCCTCCATGAAGGATTCTAGGTATTTCCATAGGATTCTCCCATGTAATTCACCTCTTCCATTGCAGGATTTTTAGGGTCATAAGCTTCTCCTTCAGAGGAGGCTTCTTTAGCACTGCCGGATGCAGCTTGCAATCCAGTCAGATTCTGAGAAATCATATTGACTTGCTGAGTCAGTATTTTATTTGTTTTGAGCCAATATGGTATTCAGAGTATCAATCTCAAGAACTCCTTTCTTCTGAGTCACACCATTATTCACAGGATTCCTTTCAGAAGTATACATGAACTGGTTATTTGCAACCATCTCAATGAGTTCCTGGGCTTCTGCATGTGTTTTTAGATGAAGGGATCCACCCGCAGAATGGTCCAATGACATCTTTGATAACTCAAACAAACCATCATAGAATATACATATGATGCTCCATTCTGGAAACATGTCAGAAAGACACCTTTTGGTTAATTGCTTGTATCTTTCCCAAGCTTCATAGAGGAATTCACCTTCCTTCTATCTGAAGGTTTGGACATCCACTCTGAGCCTACTCATCTTTTGAGGTGGAAAGAATTTGGTCAAGAAAGCATTGGCCAGCTTGTCCCAAGAGTTCAGGCTTTCTCTAGGTTATGAGTCCAACCATGTCCTAGCTCTGTCTCTTACAGCAAAGGGGAAAGCATAAGTCTGTAGACCTCGGGATCAACCCCATTGGTCTTAACAGTATCACAGATCTGCAAGAATTCATATAAGAACTGATGAGGATCTTCTGATGGAAGTCCATGAAACTTGTAGTTCTGCTGCATTAGAGAAACTAATTGAGGCTTAAGCTCAAAGTTGTTTGCTCCAATGGCAGGAATCGGGATGCTTCTTCCATAGAAGTTGGAAGTTGGTGCAACATAGTCACCAAGCATCTTCTTTGAATTGTTGGCATTGTGTTATTTTCGGTTGCCATGTCTTCTTTTTTTCAAAAATTTCTGTCAGGTTCTCTCTAGAGGTTTGTGCTTTAGCTTCTCTTAGCTTCCTCTTCAGAGTCCTTTTAGGTTCAGGATCGACTTCAACAAGAATATCCTTATCCTTGTTCCTGCTCATGTGAAAAAGAAGAGAACGGAAAAGAAGAAGAATCCTCTATGTCACAGTATAGAGATTCCTTTATGTGAGTAGAAAAAGAAAAGACGAGAAGAATGAGTTAGAGAGAAAATAAAGAGAATTTGAACACAGAGAGGGAGAGTGGGTTCGAATTTTGAGAAGAGAAGTGTTAGTAAATGAATAAAATAAATAGAAAGAGAGAGAGGGAAATTCAAAAATTAGAAAAAATAAGATAAAATTAGGATTTAAAACACTTAGTTAATTAAAAAGAATTTTGAAAAAGTGGTTAGTGATTTTCGAAAATTAGAGAGAGAAAAGTAGTTAATTGAAAAAGATTTGAAAATAAAGGTTGAAAAGATAAGAAGTTAGAAAAAGAATTTTGAAATTAAGTTTTGAAAAAGATTTGATTGAAATTTATTTTGAAAAAGATTTGAAAAAGAAATTTAAAAAGATTTGATTTTGAAAATTGAAGTTGATGACTTGACTAACAAGAAACTAAAAGATATGATTCTAGAATTTAAAGATTGAACCTTTCTTAACAAGAAAGTAACAAACTTGAAATTTTTTGAATCAAATCCTTAATTGTTAGCAAGGTTTTTATGAAATAAAAATAAGAAAATGATTTTAAAAATCAAATTTTAAAATTTTCAAAAATATTAGGAAAAAAATGAAAAAGATTTGATTTTTAGAAAAGGTTTGAAGAGATAGAAATTTTAAATTGAAATTTTGACTTGACTTAACAAGAAACAAATAAATTTTAAAAATCTTTGACTAAGTCAACCCAAAAATTTCGAAATTTATGAGTAAAATAAGGAAAAGATCCTTTTTTTGATATTTGAATTTTTAATGAGGAGAGAGAAAAACACAAAAATGACTCAAAACGTGAAAATTTAAGATCAAAACAAAAAAATGCATGCAAGAACACTTTGAATGTCAAGATGAACACCAAGAACACTTTGAAGGTCATGATGAACATCAAGAACATATTTTTGAAATTTTTTTTTGAAAAGAAACACATGCAAGACACCAAACTTAGAAATTTTTAATGTTTATACACTAACAAATTGAAAATGCATATAAAAAACAAGAAAAGACAAAAAATAAGAAAATCACAAGATCAAACAAAGACAATCATCAAGAACAACTTGAAGATCATGAAGAACACCATGCATGAGTTTTCAAAAAATGCTAGAAAAATAAAAACATGCAATTGACACCAAACTTAAAATTTGACTCTAGACTCAAAAAAGAAACACATTTTTTTTTGTTTTTATGATTTTATTAAAATTTTTTTTTGAAAAATTTTTGGAAAAACGACAAAGAAGAAAGATTTTTGAAAGATTTTTGAAAACTTTTTTGAAAATAAAATAAAGGTTGAAACAAGAAGAAAATTACCTAATCTAAGCAACAAGATGAACCGTCACTTGTCCAAACTCGAACAATCCCTAGCAACGGCGCCAAAAACTTGGTGCACGGAATTGTAATACACAACTCCGATACAACTAACCAGCAAGTGCAATAGGTCATCCAAGTAATACCTTATGTGAGTAAGGGTTGATCCCACGGAGATTGTTGGCTTGAAGCAAGCTATGGTCATCTTGTAAATCTTAGTCAGGCGGATTCAAATGGTTATGAGGTTTTGATAATTAAAAGAGAAATAAAACATAAAATAGGATAGAGATACTTATGCATTTCATTGGTGAGTATTTCAGATAAGCGTATGGAGATTAGTGAGCGCTGTATCAAGACAAGCAAATTTGCATCTCGAAGGGGGGAGCGCTGAATCAAGACAAGCGCGCACCAAATTTGCACCAAGGCCAGCGCTCACTTAGTGAGCATTTTCGTGACTCAACCAAAAGAAAATCAAGGCATGACACACACAATTGAAGCCACCAAGGCTCGAAAGGGGGACCTTGTGCAAGCAAATGAGGGCGCTACGTTAACTTGGTTAACTGAGCGCTACACCCACAATGCCTGGCACGAGACAGATTGAAGCTTGACACAAGGCATTGGGTGCTGCGTTGTCTTACATGACCGAGCGCTCCCCTGGAAGGTTCCCACACCTCAAACCAAATTGAACGAAGCAACCTTGATCCATGCTCCAAACCAATTGAACCAAGGCCAACCAGACCCATCTCTCTTCAAATCCAAAGCAAGCAAAGCCCATATCATCACTCAAAGGCACAAGAACAAGCTAGATTAGGAATTTCATTTAATTGTAATTTGTTTTCAATTTCAATTTCATTTTTCATTTTGTAAAAAGCCTATATAAAGGCATCTGTTCCATTTTAGAAAGGAGGCTGCCTTCAATAGGGAGCAAGTAGAATAGAGAGCTCTCTTTTAACTTTCCTTTTTGAATTCTAGAGAATTGATATCGGATTGGAGATTGTTTCCTATTTTCATTTTCTTTCTTCTGCAACCTTTGCTTTCTGATTCTAAGTTTGTGAACTTTAATTGAAGAATTCTTTGGAGTTCTTCCTCTAGGAGTTCCATTATTTTTCTACTTTTTGAATTGAAGAATTAAAGATCTGATCTCAATTGTTTCTTTAAGTTTCAGTCTGAAGCAAGTTTCCACTTCTGATTTTCAATTCTTCTGCAACTTTCATTTCTGTTTTAGAATTTCTGCAAATCTACTTCATCTTTTACTTCTCTGCACTTTACAATTCCAGTTTTATTTTGAATCCCAGTTCCTAAATCCTTTATTCTTCAAGTAATTTAAGTTTCTCAGCACTTTAGATTCAAGAAATTTATATTTCTTGCATTTTAAGTTTCTGCAATTTACTTTTCTTGCAATTTAAGTTTTAGCTCATTTACATTTCTCGCTCTTTAAGTTTCTGTTAAATTTACTTTCTGCACTTTATAATTTATGCTCAATTTATCTTCTGCACCTTTATTTTCATGCAATTTACATTATGTTGTTCAATTTCACCCAATCCATCAATGTTAGCTTGACTAGACTAATCACCCACTAAAGTTGCTTGATCCATCAATCCCTGTGGGATCGACCTTACTCTAAGTGAGTTATTACTACTTGATGCGACCCGATACACTTACCGGTGAGTTTGTGTTGGAATCTGATTTCCACTCGTCACTATAGACATGGAACCTTGCTTCAGCTGTATTAGCTCCATAGCCTGGAACCAGTTGTCAGCTTCAATAGGATTTGTGGATCCTCAGAAAGCTGGTGGATAAACCTTGAGGAACATCGCCAAGGTCATCGAAACTCCTCCTATGTTATCGCCGTTACCCTTAGCATTATCATTGGCGTTCCCTTCGCCATTCCCATTGCCATTTCCGTTCTCGGCCGGTTGGCCCAATCTCTGCACAGCTTGCAGAGTCGTAGCAACATTAGCTTCCATGGTATTAGCGAGATTCGCCATGGCCGCCATGAATTTGGCATGATTGTCAGCTGGTTGCTCATTCCTACTTTTTCGCGTACGTGTTCGACCTCGTCCGCAAGTAGCCATATAGGGTTCCTGTCTACACGAAACAATCGATATCAAGGTGATCAGTCTCAATATCAAAAGCCTAGTGCTTCAATTATCCCAAACAGGCACTCACAAGCAAGTATGCTATGCAATATCAAACAGATAACCTAATAGCATCAAAGAAAAGACACATAGAGTATGCAACAAAGCACAATCAGTCCATCCCTCAGGCTCACGAGGACGAACCGCTTTGATACCACTAAATGTAACACCCTAATTAGCATAGCCTTACCTCGCATCGTAAAGCAAAGGTTAATCAGAGTTTACGACAGTTTTAAGCTCATACATATCATCTATAGAAGGAATTATTAATATCTAGAAGCCCGATGAAGAATATAGCTCAAAATAGGATTTAAAAGCGCAAAGCGTACTAAACCAGCTACTAACTTAAGGCACAAGATATAGATGAAATATAAACAGGATAATAGTATAATAGGGTATATCATAAGGAACTAGCCTCGACTCGCGAAGTTTAAGCTGGCTAGCCACATACAGACCATACAGAAACTTGACAGTTTAAGAAATAGCTTATACAATTTTAGTTCTCTCATATACAAGCCTCTAGGCAAGGACAAAATACAAAAGTGAGAGATGCATATACAAAAATAAACAAAAGACTCTAAAAGAATCCAAGATTCTCTGCTGCTGTCACCATCCAAAGTAACTCATCGAGGTGGGTTGCGACCTGCATCTAAAAAACACAACAAAGATATGGTATGAAAACCGGAGGTTCTCAGTATGGTAACAGTTCCCAATGATGTAGGATATAAGATCTCGGGATGCCAAAGGCAATCCTAAGCTCCATATCCATCACAAAATTTAACTTAAAAGCATTCTAAAACAAATAAGCATAATATACCAACATTGACTAAAATAAACCAGGTTACCTATATTAGGGGATTTCTATTCCACTCAAACACCACTGTCCCACAGCCTTCACCAACCGATCCTCCATGCGATCCCATCGCCACCGTCTTCCGAACATCCTCAATCCCAGCAGAAAACACAAGTAATATACAATGCAAGTAAAACACAAGTAGAAGGATATAAGGCAATTAATTCAGATAGCAAGTAAACATGTTATTCAATGCAAGCCATTACAAGTAAACAAAGCATACAAACAGATAGAAATGCATATGATGAATGCCTGTCCTACTGGCTGTGATATCACATTGTCGATTCAACTGCCAACCTGACACATCTCTATGGAGACGTCGCCCTTCGGATTTCTCATATGGGAACCCCTGAGATATAGTGTCCGGATCACTGTCCAGGTATCAGCACCTGCTCGCCCTCTAGATCCGAAGGGATGCGAGCGGGACACTCTTGCCTCAGACCTCACATCTTAACATGAGCGGGATTAACCACCGTCCTTACGCCGCCGCCGCTACCTCAACAGGCAGGATTAACCACCGTCCCTGCCAGGCGCATAGCGTCTCATAATATCATATAAAAACATTATTTCAGTGGTTTTTCAAAAGCATTTTCAGTATATAGAGATCCATCTCTTCAATCCGAGTCCACGACTCATCTCAACCACTGTCCATTCTTAACTTTGTATCCACATATCAACAGTTCATCATTCTTCATCTCATATATCAATCATCCTTCACCTAACATCAAACCCTTCTCAGCACACCAGAAACCTAGGCCTCCGTTTTCTAATTTATCATGAAATCATATACTAGAACCCTTAAGTTATATCCCACATTCTAATATTCAAAACTAGGCCTAAGAGTTTTAAAATGGTGTTATAGGAGCTTGCAACCTTGTTGAGAAGATAGAATAGTTGAAAACAAGTAAATTTGAGAAATAGGACGTGTGCGGCCGCACAGGGGTCTGTGCGTGCGCACGCTGGTGCACGAAATTGCAATAACACTTTTGCAATCCCGCACAACTAACCAGCAAGTGCACTGGGTCGTCCAAGTAATACCTTGCGTGAGCAAGGGTCGATCCCACGGAGATTGTCGGCTTGAAGCAAGCTATGGTTATCTTGTAAATCTTAGTCAGGATATCAGAAATTATCAGGATTGATTGTGAAAAGCAAAAGAACATGAAATAAGTACTTGTTCAGCAGTAATGGAGAATAGGTTGAGGTTTTGGAGATGCTCCATCTTCCGAATCTCTGCTTTCCTACTGTCTTCTTCATCAAACACGCAAGACTCCTTCCATGGCAAGCTGTATGTAGGGTTTCACCGTTGTCAGTGGCTACCTCCCATCCTCTCAGTGAAAATGTTCCTATGCTCTGTCACAGCATGGCTAATCAGCTGTCGGTTCTCGGTCAGGCCGGAATAGAATCCATTGATTCTTTTGCGTCTGTCACTAACGCCCCGCCTGCTAGGAGTTTGAAGCACGTCACAGTCATTCAATCATTGAATCCTACTCAGAATACCACAGACAAGGTTTAGACCTTCCGGATTCTCTTGAATGCCGCCATCAGTTCTAGCTTATACCACGAAGATTCTGGTTAAGGAATCCAAGAGATATCTACTTAATCTAAAATAGAACGGAGGTGGTTGTCAGGCACACGTTCATAGTTGAGAATGATGATGAGTGTCACGGATCATCACATTCATCCAGGTTAAGAGCAAGTGATATCTTAGAATGGAAGCAAGCATGATTGAATAAGAAACAGTAGTAATTGCATTAATCCATCAAGACACAGCAGAGCTCCTCACCCCCAACCATGGGATTTAGAGACTCATGCCGTGGAAAGTATACAATGAAATGTGTAAAAATGTCATGAGGTACTGATACAATGTCAAAAGATCCTATTAATAGTAAACTAGTATCCTAAGGTTTACAGAAATGAGTAAATGACAGAAAAATCCACTTCCGGGCCCACTTGGTGTGTGCTTGGGCTGAGCAATGAAGCATTTTCGTGTAGAGACCTTTTCTGGAGTTAAACGCCAGCTTTCATGCCAGTTTGGGCGTTTAACTCCAAGTTTTATGCCAGTTCCGGCGTTTAACGCTGGAATTTCTGAGGCCGAATTGCTACGCCGATTTGGGCCATCAAATCTTGGGCAAAGTATGAACTATCATATATTGCTGGAAAGCCCAGGATGTCTACTTTCCAACGCCGTTGAGAGCGCAACAATTGGGCTTCTGTAGCTCCAGAAAATCCACTTCGAGTGCAGGGAGGTCAGAATCCAACAGCATCTGCAGTCCTTTTCAGTCTCTGAATCAGATTTTTGCTCAGAACTTTCAATTTCAGTCAGAAAATACCTGAAATCACAGAAAAACACACAAACTCATAGTAAAGTCCAGAAAAGTGAATTTTAACTAAAAACTAATAAAAATATACTAAAAACTAACTAAAACTACCAAAAACATACTAAAAACAATGCCAAAAAGCGTACAAATTATCCGCTCATCACAACACCAAACTTAAATTGTTGCTTGTCCCCAAGCAACTGAAAATCAAAATAGAATAAAAAGAAGAGAATATACTATAGACTCCAAAATATCAAAGAAAC
This sequence comes from Arachis stenosperma, assembly GCF_014773155.1. Classification (NCBI taxonomy): domain Eukaryota; kingdom Viridiplantae; phylum Streptophyta; class Magnoliopsida; order Fabales; family Fabaceae; genus Arachis; species Arachis stenosperma. Next base: position 47,651,284 of record NC_080377.1, read on the forward strand.
ATAGCTCCAATTAGATGAGCGGGACTAGTAGCTTTTTGCCTCCGAACAGTTTTGGCATCTCACTCTATCCTTTGAAGTTCAGAATGATTGGCATCTATGAGAACTCAGAACTCAGATAGTGTTATTGATTCTCCTAGTTAAGTATGATGATTCTTGAACATAGCTAGTGTATGAGTCTTGGCTGTGGCCCAAAGCACTCTGTCTTCCAGTATTACCACCGGATACATACATGCCACAGACACATAATTGGGTGAACCTTTTTAGATTGTGACTCAGCTTTGCTAGAGTCCCCAATTAGAGGTGTCCAAGGTTCTTAAGCACACTCTTTTTGCCTTGGTTCACAACTTTATTTCTTTCTTTTTCTTTTTCTTCTCTTTTCTTCTTCTTTTTTTTTTCGAAATTTTTTTTTTGCTTTTTGCTTTTTCTTGCTTCAAGAATCAATTTGATGATTTTTCAGATCCTCAATAACAGTTCTCTTTCTCCTCATTCTTTCAAGAGCCAACAATTTTAACATTCTCACAACAACAAATTCAAGAGACATATGCACTGTTCAAGCATTCATTCAGAAAACAAAAAGTATTGTCACCACATCAAACTAATTCAACTAGTTTCAGAGATAAATTTCGAAATCCTGTACTTCTTGTTCTTTTGTGATTAAAGCATTTTTTCATTTAAGAGAGGTGATGGATTCATAGGACATTCATAGCTTTTAAGGCATAAACTTTAAATTTTATTAGTTATGAATTAAGAACAAGACTCAGAAAATAAATATAAGATGAAACTAGAAATAGAAAACAAAACAAAAAAAACGAAAAAAATAGGCTCCTAATGATAGAGGTTTTCACAGAGTTAGGACTCAACAACCTTGATTTTGAGAAGTGGATGCTCCCTCAGCTTGAGAGGAGAGCTTTTGGCGTTTCATCTCTTGGATTTCACGCCCTTGCTTCTCTTGTTCCTTCAGCAATTTGCAGAGCATGCAGTTCTGATTCTGCTGTTCTTCCTTCAGTTGCTCCATAGTTTCTTGCAACTTGGTAATAGATGCTTCTAGGCTGGTCCAGTAGTCAATTCTTGGGAATTCAGGGAGGAATTCCTGCGCCCTCCTTTTGATAGAGTTGTCTTGCATTTGTCCTTCAATTGACTTCTTGGTGATTGGATGTTCAATGGGTATGAATTCATCTACTCCCATCTTCACCCCAGCCTCTTTACAAAGCAAGGAGATCAAGCTTGGGTAAGCCAGTTTGGCTTCAGTGGAATTTTTATTTGCAATTGTGTAGATCTCACAAGCAATCACATGATGAACCTCCACTTCTTTTCCAAGCATAATGCAATGAATCATCACTGCTCTCTTGATGGTAACCTCAGAACGGTTGCTAGTGGGCAATATGGAACGCCCAATAAAGTCTAGCCAACCTCTTGCAATTGGTTTGAGGTCTCCCCTCTTGAGTTGGTTTGGGATACCCTTAGAATTGGTTATCCACTTAGTTCCAGGGATGCATATGTCCTCTAGAACTTGATCTAACCCTTTATCTACTCTCACCATTCTCCTATTAAAGGAGTCAGGATCATCTTGCAGTTGAGGTAACTTGAAGATTTCTCTTATTTTGTCCAGATGGAAGTACATAACTTTCCCTCTGACCATGGTTCTGTAGGTATGGTAAGCGGTTCCAGTCATTCTCTGCTTATCTGTCAGCCACAGATTGGAGTAAAATTCCTGAACCATGTTCCTTCCAACCTTTGTCTCAGGATTGGTTAGAACTTCCCATCCTCTGTTTCGAATTTGCTCTTGGATCCCCGGATATTCATCTTCTTTCAGATCAAATTTTACTTCCGGGATCACTGACCTCAGACCCATTATTTTGTGATAATGGTCTTCATGTTCTTTGGTTAAGAACTTCTCTTGATTCCAAAGATTCTTTGGATTATTCTCCTTCTTGCCTTTTAAATTGGTTTGTTTTTCCTTAGGAGCCATGATATGGATGAGTCTTGGCTTAGTGATCACGGAAAAGCACACCAAACTTAGAGGTTTGCTTGTCCTCAAGCAAAAGAAAGGAAGGAAGAGAGAGAGAGAGGAAGAGGAAATTCGAATGGTGTGGTGGAAAGGGGGAGCCAAACGTGAATAAATAAGGTGGGGAGGGGAGTTTTCGAAAAAAAGAGAGAAATTTGAAAGGAGATTTGAGAAGATATGGAAAGAAATTGAGAAAGGGTGAAATTTTTGAACAATGTTTGTAATTGATTTGAAATAAATTTGAAGAATGGTTTTGATTTTTGAAGATTTGAAAGTGAATGATGAATGATTGAAGTGTGATTTTGTAGAAAAGTATGGGTAAGAAAAGGAAAGTTTGAAAAAATTTGATTTGAAAACAAAATTGTGGTCCCCCCACCTTGCTGGCGTTAAACTCCCAGAATGGCACCCATTCTGGCGTTTAACGCCCATTTGTTGCCCCTTTTGGGCGTTTAACGCCCAGCCAGGTGCCCTGGCTGGCGTTAAACGCCAGAAATCCTTTATCATTGGGCGTTTTTCTAAACGCCCTGGATGCTGCACACCTGGCGTTAAACGCCCAGAATGGTGCCCATTCTGGCGTTTAACGCCCAAAATGGCACCATTCCTGGCGTTAAACGCCCAGAATGGTACCCATTCTGGCGTTTAACGCCCAAAATGCCCCTTACTGGCGTTTTTTCGCCAGTAAGATCATTTTCTCTGCTTTTTGAGCTGAATCCTTCTGTAACTCTGTGAATTCCTTCATTTTTGATACTTGCCTCTGTAAGAACTAATCATATAACCTCCTAATGACTGGGTTGCCTCCCAGCAAGCGCTTCTTTACTGTCTTTAGCTGGACCTTCACTGAGAATCACTCAAGTCTCAGTTTTGAGCATTCCTGCTCAAAATTGCTCTCAAGATAATGCTTGATTCTCTGTCCATTAACAATGAACTTTTTGTCAGAATCAATATCTTGAAGCTCAACATATCCATATGGTGACACTCCTGTGATCACATACGGACCCCTCCACCGGGATTTGAGTTTTCCTGGGAACAATTTGAGCCTGGAGTTGAAGAGCAGAACTTTTTGTCCTGGCTCAAAGACTCTGGTTGACAATTTCTTGTCATGCCACTTTTTTGCCTTTTCCTTATAAATTTTTGCATTTTCAAAGGCATTGAGTCTGAACTCCTCTAGCTCATTTAACTGGAGCAATCTTTTTTCACCATCTAACTGAGCATCCATGTTTAGGAATCTGGTTGCCCAGTAGGCTTTATGTTCCAGTTCCACAGGCAAATGACAGGCCTTCCCATACACCAGTTGGTATGGAGAGGTTCCTATAGGAGTCTTGAATGCTGTTCTGTATACCCACAGAGCATCATCCAAGCTCTTTGCCCAATCCTTTCTCCGGGCTATTACAGTCCGTTCTAGGATTCTTTTTAGCTCTCTGTTAGAGACTTCAGCTTGCCCATTTGTCTGTGGATGATACGGAGTCGCCACCTTATGGCTAATTCCATATCTAACCATAGCAGAGTGTAGCTGTTTATTGCAGAAATGAGTGCCCCCATCACTGATTAGTACTCTGGGAACACCAAACCTGCTGAAGATGTGTTTCTGGAGGAATTTTAGCACGGTCTTGGTATCATTAGTGGGTGTAGCAATTGCTTCTACCCACTTGGATACATAGTCCACCGCCACCAGAATGTAAGTGTTTGAGTATGATGGTGGGAATGGCCCCATGAAGTCAATTCCCCATACATCAAACAATTCTATCTCTAATATCCCTTGTTGAGGCATGGCATATCCGTGAGGCAGGTTACCAGCTCTTTGGCAACTGTCACAGTTACGCACAAACTCTCGGGAATCTTTATAGAGAGTAGGCCAGTAGAAGCCACACTGGAGGACTTTAGTGGCTGTTCGCTCACTTCCAAAATGTCCTCCATATTGTGATCCATGGCAGTGCCATAGGACCCTTTGTGCTTCTTCTCTGGGTACACATCTGCGGATCACTCCGTCAGCACATCTCTTAAAGAGATATGGTTCATCCCAGAGGTAGTACTTGGCATCTGAAAGTAATTTCTTTCTTTGCACACTGCTGTACTCCTTGGGTATGAACCTCACAGCTTTATAATTTGTAATATCTGCAAACCATGGAGCTTCCTGAATGGCAAAGAGTTGCTCATCTGGGAAAGTCTCAGAGATCTCAGTAGAAGGGAGGGATGCCCCAGCTACTGGTTCTATTCGGGACAGATGATCAGCTACTTGGTTCTCTGTCCCTTTTCTGTCTCTTATTTCTATATCAAACTCTTGCAGAAGCAACACCCATCTGATAAGCCTGGGTTTTGAATCCTGCTTTGTGAGTAAGTATTTAAGAGCAGCATGGTCAGTGTACACAACCACCTTGGATCCTACTAGATAAGATCTAAACTTGTCAATGGCATAAACCACTGCAAGTAATTCTTTTTCTGTGGTTGTGTAATTCTTCTGTGCATCATTTAGAACACGGCTAGCATAGTAAATGACATGCAGAAGTTTGTTATGCCTCTGTCCTAACACTGCACCAATGGCATGGTCACTGGCATCACACATTAATTCAAATGGTAATGCCCAATCTGGTGCAGAGATGACTGGTGCTGTGACCAGTTTAGCTTTCAGGGTCTCAAATGCCTGCAGACACTGTGTGTCAAACACAAATGGTGTGTCAGCAGCTAGCAGGTTACTCAAGGGTTTTGCAATTTTCGAAAAATCCTTTATAAACCTTCTATAGAATCCTGCATGCCCCAGAAAGCTTCTGATTGCCTTAACATTGGCAGGTGGTGGTAATTTTTCAATTATCTCTACCTTTGCCTTATCCACCTCTATTCCCCTGCTTGAAATTTTGTGCCCAAGGACAATTCCTTCAGTCACCATAAAGTGACATTTCTCCCAGTTTAAAACCAGGTTAGTCTCTTGGCATCTTTTCAGGACAAGTGATAGGTGGTTAAGACAGGAGCTAAATGAGTCTCCATATACTGAGAAGTCGTCCATGAAGACTTCCAGAAATTTCTCTACCATATCTGAGAAGATAGAGAGCATGCACCTCTGAAAGGTTGCAGGTGCATTGCACAGACCAAAAGGCATCCTTCTGTAGGCAAACACGCCAGAAGGGCAAGTAAATGCTGTTTTCTCTTGGTCCTGAGGATCTACTGCAATTTGGTTGTAGCCTGAATAGCCATCCAGAAAGCAGTAGTAATCATGACCAGCTAGTCTTTCTAGCATTTGGTCTATGAATGGTAAAGGAAAATGATCCTTTCTGGTGGCTGTATTGAGCCTTCTGTAGTCAATACACATGCGCCACCCTGTGACTGTTCTTGTAGGAACCAGTTCATTTTATTCATTATGAACCACTGTCATGCCTCCCTTTTTAGGGACAACTTGGACAGGGCTCACCCAGGAGCTATCAGAAATAGGATAAATAATCCCAGCCTCTAGTAATTTAGTGACCTCTTTCTGCACCACCTCCTTCATGGCTGGATTTAGCCTCCTCTGTGGTTGAACCACTGGTTTGGCATTATCCTCCAACAGGATCTTGTGCATGCATCTAGCTGGGCTAATGCCCTTGAGATCACTTATGGACCACCCAAGAGCTGTCTTGTGTGTCCTTAGCACTTGAATCAGTGCTTCCTCCTCCTGTGGATTCAAAGCAGAGCTTATAATCACTGGAAAAGTGTCACCCTCTCCCAGAAATGCGTACTTCAAGGATGGTGGTAGAGGTTTGAGTTCAGGTTTGGGACGTTTATCCTCCTCCTGAGGAATTTTCGAAAATTCCTTTGCTTCCTCTAGTTCTTCTTGATCAGGTTGAGCATCTTTGAAGATGTCCTCAAGCTCTGATTCTAGGCTTTCAGCCATATTGATCTCTTCTACCAGAGAGTCAATAATGTCAGCGCCCATGCAGTCATTTGGTGTGTCTGGATGCTGCATAGCTTTTACAGCATTCAACTTGAACTCATCCTCATTGACTCTCAGGGTTACTTCCCCTCTTTGTACATTAATGAGAGTTCGTCCTGTTGCTAGGAAAGGTCTTCCTAGAATGAGAGTTGTACTCTTGTGCTCCTCCATTTCCAGCACCATAAAGTCAGTTGGAAAGGCAAAGGGCCCAACCTTGACAATCATGTCCTCTATTATGCCTGATGGGTGTTTAATGGAGCCATCAGCAAGTTGGAGGCATATCCTGGTTGGTTTGACTTCCCCAGCCAACCCAAGCTTTCTGATAGTGGATGCAGGTATTAGATTGATGCTTGCTCCAAGATCACATAGAGCTGTCTTGGTGCAAGCACCTTCTAATGTGCATGGTATCATAAAGCTTCCAGGATCTTGAAGCTTTTCTGGTAAGCTTTTCAGAATGACTGCACTGCATTCTTCAGTGAGAAACACTTTTTCAGTTTCTCTCCAATCCTTCTTATGACTTAAGATCTCCTTCATGAACTTAGCATAAGAAGGTATTTGCTCAAGTGCCTCTGCAAACGGAATCTTTATTTCAAGAGTCCTTAGATAGTCTGCAAAGCGGGCAAATTGCTTATCCTGTTCCGCTTTGCGGAGTTTCTGAGGATAAGGCATCTTGGCTTGATATTCTTCAACCTTAGATGCTGCAGGTTTATTCCTTACAGAAGTGGTTGAAGAAGCTTTTTTAGAGGGGTTACTGTCAGCACTCTCAGGTGTCTGATCCTCCCTTGGCGTCTGAACGCCAGGATTGGGTGGAAAATGGGCGTTAAACGCCAGCTTTTCCCCCTTTTCTGGCGTTTGAACGCCAGAACTGGGCAGGGAATGGGCGTTAAACGCCAGCTTTTCCCCCTTTTCTGGCGTTTGAACGCCAGAACTGGGCAAGGAATGGGCGTTTAACGCCAGCTTTCCTTCCCTTTCTGGCGTTTGAACGCCAATAACATTCCTCTCTGGGCTCTTACTGTCCTCAGAGGGATTTTGAACAGTGGTTTGGTTATCCTCTGTCAATTGTTCCTTGTTTGGCTTTTTGCTCTTTTGAGCAGTGTTATTCAGTGTCTTTCCACTCCTCAGTTGAACTGCTTGACATTCCTCTGTTATCTGTTTAGATATTTGCTGTTTTGCTTGATTCAACTGCAGTTCTATGCTCTTGTTAGCAACCTTAGTATCATGGAGCATTTCTTTAAATTCTGCTAACTGTTCTGTCATCAGGAGCAATTGTTGATTAAGCTCATTCATCTGTTCTTGAGGATTAGGATCAGTGACTAATGCCATGACTTCCTCTTTTGGAGCGAACTCATTGCTAGAATATAGGTATTGGTTTCTAGCAACAGTGTCTATAAGCTCTTGAGCTTCTTCAATTGTCTTCCTTATGTGTATGGATCCACCAGCTGAGTGGTCTAAAGACATCTGAGCTTTTTCTGTGAGCCCATAGTAGAAGATGTCTAACTGTACCCACTCTGAAAACATTTCAGAGGGGCATTTTCTAAGCATACCTCTATACCTCTCCCAGGCATTATAAAGGGATTCATTATCCTCTTGTTTAAAGCCTTGGATGTCCAGCCTTAGCTGTGTCATCCTCTTTGGAGGGTAAAAATGATTCAGGAATTTGTCTGACAACTGTTTCCATGTCTTTATGCTTGCTGTAGGTTGGTTATTCAACCACCTTTTAGCTTGATCCTTTACAGCAAATGGAAACAGTAATAGTCTGTAGACATCCTGATCTACCTCTTTATCATGTACTGTGTCAGCAATTTGTAAAAACTGTGCCAGAAACTCAGTAGGTTCTTCCTGTGGAAGACCGGAATACTGGCAATTTTGCTGCACTATGATAATGAGTTGAGGATTTAGCTCAAAGCTGCTTGCTTTGATGGGAGGTGTACATATGCTACTCCCATATGCAGCTGTAATGGGGTTAGCATATGACCCCAGAGTCCTTTTGGACTGATTAACCCCACTTAAGTCCATAATGGACAAGAGGGGAATGATAATGATTGCAAATAGATGAATTTTGTTTTTTTTTTTAATTAAACGAAAAAAATTAAAATAAAATAAAAGGAAATTAAAAGAAAAATTCGAAAATCAGAAAGAAAATAAAATCAAAGCAAATTGAGAACTAAATCAATTAGTAAAAAAAAGATTTTGAAAATAGCAATTAGAAAGATATGATTGAAAAATTTTATGAAAAAGATTTGATTTTTTGAAAAGAGGAAAGAGAAAAACAACAAAAAGACACCAAACTTAAAATTTTTTAGAAAATCAAACACTAATTTTCGAAAATTTTAAAGGAAAACACAAAGAGGACACCAAACTTAGAATTTTTATGAATCAAAAAGGGACTAAGAACATGCAAAAACGAAAATCAAGAGAAAAATAAAAGCATGCAAAAGACACCAAACTTAAAATATGAAACTAGACTCAACTAAAGGACTCTAAACCAACAAAAATAAAACAGTCCTAATCTAAGCAACAAGATAAGCCGTCAGTTGTCCAAACTCGAACAATCCCCGGCAACAGCGCCAAAAACTTGGTGCACGAAATTGCAATAACACTTTTGCAATCCCGCACAACTAACCAGCAAGTGCACTGGGTCGTCCAAGTAATACCTTGCGTGAGCAAGGGTCGATCCCACGGAGATTGTCGGCTTGAAGCAAGCTATGGTTATCTTGTAAATCTTAGTCAGGATATCAGAAATTATCAGGATTGATTGTGAAAAGCAAAAGAACATGAAATAAGTACTTGTTCAGCAGTAATGGAGAATAGGTTGAGGTTTTGGAGATGCTCCATCTTCCGAATCTCTGCTTTCCTACTGTCTTCTTCATCAAACACGCAAGACTCCTTCCATGGCAAGCTGTATGTAGGGTTTCACCGTTGTCAGTGGCTACCTCCCATCCTCTCAGTGAAAATGTTCCTATGCTCTGTCACAGCATGGCTAATCAGCTGTCGATTCTCGGTCAGGCCGGAATAGAATCCATTGATTCTTTTGCGTCTGTCACTAACGCCCCGCCTGCTAGGAGTTTGAAGCACGTCACAGTCATTCAATCATTGAATCCTACTCAGAATACCACAGACAAGGTTTAGACCTTCCGGATTCTCTTGAATGCCGCCATCAGTTCTAGCTTATACCACGAAGATTCTGGTTAAGGAATCCAAGAGATATCTACTTAATCTAAAATAGAACGGAGGTGGTTGTCAGGCACACGTTCATAGTTGAGAATGATGATGAGTGTCACGGATCATCACATTCATCCGGGTTAAGAGCAAGTGATATCTTAGAATGGAAGCAAGCATGATTGAATAAGAAACAGTAGTAATTGCATTAATCCATCAAGACACAGCAGAGCTCCTCACCCCCAACCATGGGGTTTAGAGACTCATGCCGTGGAAAGTATACAATGAAATGTGTAAAAATGTCATGAGGTACTGATACAATGTAAAAAGATCCTATTAATAGTAAACTAGTATCCTAAGGTTTACAGAAATGAGTAAATGACAGAAAAATCCACTTTCGGGCCCACTTGGTGTGTGCTTGGGCTGAGCAATGAAGCATTTTCGTGTAGAGACCTTTTCTGGAGTTAAACGCCAGCTTTCATGCTAGTTTGGGCGTTTAACTCCAAGTTTTATGCCAGTTCCGGCGTTTAACGCTGGAATTTCTGAGGCCGAATTGCTACGCCGATTTGGGCCATCAAATCTTGGGCAAAGTATGGACTATCATATATTGCTGGAAAGCCCAGGATGTCTACTTTCCAACGCCGTTGAGAGCGCGCCAATTGGGCTTCTGTAGCTCCAGAAAATCCACTTCGAGTGCAGGGAGGTCAGAATCCAACAGCATCTGCAGTCCTTTTCAGTCTCTGAATCAGATTTTTACTCAGAACCTTCAATTTCAGTCAGAAAATACCTGAAATCACAGAAAAACACACAAACTCATAGTAAAGTCCAGAAAAGTGAATTTTAACTAAAAACTAATAAAAATATACTAAAAACTAACTAAAACTACCAAAAACATACTAAAAACAATGCCAAAAAGCGTACAAATTATCCGCTCATCACACGCCCAGGAAAATTTAAAAAGTGTGCGTATGCACAGGGGTGTGCGTACACACAGGTGGTAAAACTTTTAGAATCTGTTCACTTGCACAACCTGTGCCAGCGCCCCCAACAGATTGGCCTTCCCAACGTGTGCGTCCGCACAGGTTGAAATTTTTCCTTAGATATGTGCGCGCTCAAGCTGAGCTAGCGCTGCAAACAAAATGCACTCCCCTGCCTGTGCATGTGCATAGGTGTGTGCGTCCGCACAGGTCAAAATTTCAGTAGGGTGTGCATCCGCTCATATCAGAAGTCATAAAACTCTGCAACTTTACAGAATTTCAGATTTTTAACACCAACTTTGAATGATCATAACTTCCTCTACAAAATTTCAAATTTTGTAAATTTTATATCGATTTAAAGGGTTTTCAAAGATCTTTATTTCTAAACAAATTTCAATCAATTTCAAAAACTGAGCTAAAAGTTATGATCGAACAAAGTTCACCAAAAATCCAATTTTACCAAACTTCACCATTTACACATTTTCTTACCATACACATTCTACATCATACCAAACCATTTAAAATCCTTATATTTCATCAAAATTTACCTGTTAGACCATAATACACCAACTTCACCACATTTCCCTTCACGGTTCATCATCCTCAGCATTAATACCAATATATCACACTTTTACAACCATAATGCCAAATCATCAAATTCAACATCACTTACGTCATCATTACTCCTTTTCAAGTTGCACAAATCAATCATCATTATCATATTACCATCATCCATCAAAATCAAAACCATAAATCATTAATTCCTCATAAATCACCACATACCATCATTTAACAACTTAACAACCAATTAAATTCAATCCTATCCTATGGGTCACTAGCCTAAGTGTCCATGAATATTATATACTACATAGAGGAAACCGAAACCATACCTTGGCCAATTCTCTTTATGTACCCAAAATCCAACTTAGCACAACCAAGCTTCCAACCAGAAACCAAGCTTTCAATTTCACTCCAAGAAGCACAAATAGGTTCCAAGAGCTCCCAAAGCCACAATAATCAAACTATATACATATAAATCACCCAAATCAACCTAAGGTTCCAAATAAACATAAATTCACAAGGGTTTAATGGCTCTTACCTTCTTCCACAGATTTGGATGTCAAAACACAAAGCTAATCAAGGCGAAAAGCAAACCAAAACATCCAAAATCACAAAAACTCATTTAACCAAAAACCCTATTTACCCGAAATTTTGAGGAGAGAAACTGAGAATGATTCGAACTTTCCTTACCAATTTCTTATATGGGTTTTATAGAGCTTGTTGAAAGGAATGTGTAGCTGTTGATGGCATATAAATCGGAGCACCGTAGATCAAGATATCGCAAAGAAAAGATATGGGTGAATAGTATTTCTTCTTCCTCTCCTCCCCTTTCTCTTTTCAGCATGAGTGAGTGTGTTGAGTGTGTTGTGGCTAAAGTGAGTCATTAATGACTCTATTTATATGTTGGGCTTGGGCCCAACTTGGGCTCGGTCCAACCATTAGCATTTTTAGCGCGTTTGGTCCAACTTCGGGCCAAACCTTTAAAATTAACACCCGGTTTTCAAATTATAATATTTTTCTAAGGTTTTTGATGATTTTTACTTTTTTCGTGTGGTATTGGGCAGACTTGAACTGGTTTAATAGCCGATTTGCAGTTTTTCATAGTTTTTTCGTAGAAAGCACATTTTTTGACTCAGAAAGACCCACTGAGTCCAAAAATCACCTTTAAATCCTTAAATTCTCTCTCTAACTTTTCGAAATCTAACTTGGGCAATTAATTACTTAATTAATCGGTTGATTAGTTGCGGTTCTTACAGTGCCTCTTTTACACACATCGGTATGGAAACTAATTGAGAAAAAGAACATCAACATTCCTTTTGCAACAGCAGCGGGGGTAGAGTGGCGTCCGAGAGATATCATGTTTAGGGTCCCTATAGGCAACAAGTACATTCCGAGGGGAGATTTGGAGAGAAGAACAACCACCATACCCTCTAAGAGGAAGACATCCACAGCACCACTACCAAGACTACCAACTTCGTCAACTGTTTTACCTTTTCTCCGTTCTCTTCCAGAAGTATTCGAAGACATCTTGCACTATATCCACCACAAAGAACATTTGGAGCAAAAGCGTTTTGAGTGGATAGCGGCAATGCTAGAAGGAAGTGACCCCAGCCCGCCTCGTAGAGCTTCATCTGGTCTAGATAGGGAGGAGTATGATGCAGTTGACCGACCCACTTCTGAATCCACTAGCTGACGGTGGCCCCTCTTCATCCTCCCGGAGCATAAGCATGCATGGAGGACCGTGCACAAACTAAGTGTGGAGGAGGATCGATGATTCCAAGGGGGTAAAAATTTCTCTTTTCAAATCACTTTTGCAATGTTTCTTGTAGTACTTTTTTTTTATTTTGAGTAGTTTTATGTATATTTTATCTTGTTTGGTTGCTTGTAAATATTTCTTTATCGTTTATGGATATTTACTAGTTAGTACTTGCATGTTGCATGTTAGAATGAATAAGTTAGTGAAACACCAAGGAATTTCCATGAAGTCTTTTTCTAGGGCGTACCATTGATTGAATTGAAGGAAATATTATGTTTGCCAACTTGCTTCGAGTAAATTGTTTGTAGAACATGGAAAAGAGCTCGAACAACATACCTTGTGAGTCTTGAGCTTTAATAGATGGTTGCATCTTTTCAACCATAATGTTGTTCTTGTGTGTGATTATTACTCCTTTTTTATTGTAATCATTGATTTGCATGATTCTTTATGTCCTGTATTGGTGTTTGAATGCATTTAACATGATTGAGGTTATTTTTTATGATAAACTCACTAACCTATATGGCCAACCCTTGCATGCACCTTTGTGAACTACTTTGAGCTTATGAATCCCCTTTTGTTCTGATGATAGCACATTATTACTCCCCTTAAGCAGAAGACCATTGATGTCCCCAAATTACTCTTTGATTACCTTGAGTGGATTAGTGTGTAAAGTCTAAGTGTGGGGGAATTTTGGAAAACATTGGTGATGGAGGCATAAGCTTATTGTGAAAAATCTTTTGGCAATTAGGTAATGCTCATGCATTTCATTAATGAAGACATATGCATTCGTAGTTCAAATTTTGCTTCTTCCAAAAAAAAAACACTTGTGCATAACAAAGTATAAAATAAAGAGCTAAATAAAGGATGCATATGCCATGTTTGAAAAGAAAATACATGAGTGAGGTGAGATAGAAAAAGAAAAGGGAATGGTTAGATAGGTTATATTGTTAAGTGTATATAGGTGATATAAGAATAGGTGGACACTCAAGCTAATCAAAGAACTAATTCTTTAAGTCCACTTAGCCTTATTTCATCCTACCTCAACCCTAGCCCCATTACATCCCTCAAAAGACCTCATGATAATTGTTATTCATGCATTAAATACTAGTTGATTGTTAGATGACTTGCAAATCTTTGAAAAGCATGATAAAAGGAGAATTGAGTGGTTCAACCCTAAACACTGAGCAAATTGAGTGGATACACATCCGGTGAGGGGTTCGATCGCTCAATTCTATGTTCTTGCTCCTTATATTGTATCTTCTTGCAAGTTGTTTGATTGAATAATTTTGAAATTTCGATTCAATTCTTTGGACATTGATCTTAATGCATGAACTCTTTACATTAGCCCTCAAGATTTCTTATGATGGATTGGAATTTCATGGTTTGTTTCTACCAACTCTCGTCGTAGCACATTTTTTGCTATTAGCCTTAGGATAGTTGCATGCATTTAAGTAGTATATAACATAAGTCATTTTCCCTTTCATCTACCTCCTTTGAGTGTGTTTAGCATGAGGATATACTAGTGTTTAAGTGTGGGAGAATTGATGAATCCATATTTGATGGTGAATTTTGGTTAGAATTGAATGGATTTCATCATATAAACTTGCACTTATTCCCTTTAATATCATGTTTTTGAATCTTCCTCCCAAATTGTGCTTGATTATGAAAATATGCTCTTTTGTGCTTAGTTTGATCTATTTTTATTCCATTTGCCTTCCATTCGATGCCTTGATGTGTTTGTGAGTGATTTCAGGTGTATAAGGTAGGAATGGGATGGAGAAAATGGAAGAAGAGCATGCAAAGTGGAGAAAACTTGAAGAATAAAAAGAAATGAGCTCAGAGACCTGTGCGTGCGCACAGCCTCTTGTGCGTCTGCACAGGAGTCCAAGCAGAGTGCGTGGATCATTTCGAGCGTGTCGCGTGTCCCGTCAAGCATCGCCTAGTGTGCGTGCGCACAACTACTTGTGCGTAGGCACGGGTTGGGAATTTCGCAAAGTGTGCGGACGCACACGTCTGTGCGTCCACACAGGTGTCCACGCATGATCTCATTAGAAAAGCACGTGACTCGCGATTCCAGGGCTTTGGAGGCCCATTTATGAAGTCTTTTAGCTCATATTGGAAGGGAAATGAGACACACAAGATAGCATAGCATTAGTATAGCTTTAGGAGTAGAATAGAAGGTTTTTTAGATTTAGTTTTCTCTAAGTTTTCTTATCTTCTCCATTAGATTTTTATTAGGGTTTTACATTCCAAGTGCCATTTCTATTTTTGATCATTGGATTTGCTAATCTCTTTGTAAGTATTCTCTTGTTATTACTCTTTATAGTTATATTGTCATTACTCTTTCTTTTAATTCAAGTTATAGTTCAATTTTGCTTCTCTCTTGCAATTTTATTTTCTTGTTGATGAATTTGATGTTTGATGTTTGTTCTATGATTTCTTATGCTATTCTTGTTGATTGAGATCAATTGTTGCTCTTGGTTTCAAGTCTTTTCTCATTTTTCTCATGTTTAAGCTTTTTGCCCACCAAGTGTTTGACAAAATGTCAAACATGGTTTTAGGCTAAATTTTTGTCTCTTGGCTTGGGTAAAGTGAGCAAGTGGGTTCCTAGAGTTGGAATGTCCAACATTTAGTGTCAATCCTTGGATTGTTAATTGTTCTTGTTCCCACTAACGCTAAGTTGTTGCTAAGGCAATTAGCAAGTAATTTAGGATTTGTGGGTTAAGAACACTTATGCTCATTTAACTTAGCTTCCGATGTGAGGGTTGATCAAGTGAGATTAATCCAACATAATTGGCATAGTTGTGGTTTCAACAAGGAAAGGATCCTTAGCTCACTCCAAGCCAAGACCCCTTTTTATGCTTTCAATTTTCCATACATTGCTATGTTAATATCCTTTATACTTTACTTGTTTATATTACATAGTTGGTTCTTTAATTTCTTCATTAGTTCAATCATTATAATTTTGCATGTTCTTTTATTGCTTTATATGTTCATTTCTTCATTAGCAACCCCTTGATCACTACAACTGGAATTTGCACACTCATTGCATCTTAAGTGAATCCTTGGGAGATGACCTGAGAGTCAAATACTCTCGATTTAAATTGGTTTTGAGTTGTGACATATCTTGTGAATTTCCAAATTTGATCGGCAACCAATTGTCGGGTTTGGGTCTATACTTGCAACGTTAGTCCTATTTTGAGAAATCCCTACTCGTACGATTGACGTCCGTCACTGTTATATACTTCAGTCCGTGAGGCTTATTTTAAAGTAGCAAAGACCGCTATTGTGGATCATCATGCTGTATCATTTGTAGCTAAGATTTTCTCATTTCATTGTTTTTCTTTCTTCTAATTCCATTTTGTCTTTGTTAATAAGTATAGCCTTACTACAATATCATACTATTGCAGGAAGTGGATAGTGGTATCCTATTAAAGCTTCCTTTCAGCACCATATTTAAGTATCTTTAGGTTAACTTCACTCGAGCTGTAATTTCTTTGTATTAATTTCATGTAAAAATGCAGTGCAATCTATTACGTGGTGTATATAGTTTCTTCCTTTCTTGGTGTTTGCTAATAATAATTTGTTTATTTGTTTATTTTTCATTTCCATGGGTTCATCAGATTGCTAGAGCCACTTGTTATTTTGTAGCTTAACAATAAGTGCTTAATAATTATATATCTTGGCACAAATTGATCATTGATAAATATGTTTTTTTTATTTTGTAGATGCTGCAAAAAATTTCAAAGCCAATGAAGGATATTGGCCCACGTGCAACGTTCTATCTTATCTGACTTTTATGTTCCTTGGAAGGACATGGTATAAAATTGATATTTTGGTTCTTCTTTCCTTGAAAGTTTCATCCCTTATTAACTTCAATTTTGGCTTGAATGATTTTGTAATATGTTAAGATACAAGAATATTAACCATGTCAATTTCAACATCTGTGCTAGAGTTAGTTATTATTTAGAGAATTATCATACAGATAACACTGGATAACTTAATTAGTCCTGCTTAGATTGTGAAAACTGAAAAGTATAAGTAGAAAGAAATTTATTGTATTTTAAAAAATGATGATATAATGTGATTGTGGATCTTACGACAATTTTATAAGTCAAATTTGATGGGAAATGTTTAATTATTTTTTCTTTAGTAATTTGATTCAAATAGTTTAGATTATTTATTGACACTAAATTAAAAAAAAGTTGGAACTAATTGCATTCATGAGAAAATTATTATAAATAAAGAATTATATATTACAAAAGACCGTTGTCAAAAGTCACATAAGGCAATGGTGTTAAAACCGTTGTCAAAGACGATTACAAAATGGCAATGGTATATTAAAACCATTTCCAAAAATGAAACCAATCGTAATGATTTAAAACCGTTGTCTTAGACGACTACAAATTGGCAATGGTATTAAAACAATTGCCAAAAAAGGACACCAACGGTAACGCTTTAAAACCGTTGGCTTTGTGAATAATAAAACTACAATAGTTTAAAAACGTTGCCTATCTAATTATTGTTTTAAACCGTTGCATCATGAAAGAGAACGGTTTAAAACCGTTGCTTATAGAGTAATGGTCCGAAACCGTTGTTTAAAATTTTCTTTCAAAACCGTTGTCTATGCCAATAACTAAGGCAATGGTTTTTTTTGTTACCGTTGCCTTTAGTAAAAAAATGGTTCCCTTTGAGCACTGTCAAAGGCCACATATAGCACAGGTAAAAAACCGTTGCCAAAGCGTTGTCTAAAGTTTTAGGAACGGTTTTTCAATCTACGGCAACAGTTTTTGACCATTGCAAAAACCCTTATTTGTTGTAATGTGTATATCCTTTAAGTGTGGGGAAGCCTGGGAACAATGGTTGAGATAAAAGTGTATCTTGTAGCTTTGTTAAAGATCTTGGGAATTGGGCACATACTCATGCATTGAATGTTGAACCATATGTATTCTAGTCTCTCTTGTATATATTATGCTATATGTTCATACACTGATCCAAGCTACAAGGTCCGGGTTGGTCGAAGACAACAGGACTGACTTCTTGAAAGGATGGCCCATTACTGACCTCTTCACAAAGAGTTCGGAAGATCTCCACAGAGGCCCAAGGAGGCCCAGAACGAAGAACCGCCGCCTACTAAGACGCGGTTAACAAAAGATATGACTTTACCCACAAAAGATAAGATAAGATAACAAACTTATCTCAAGGAAGGTTGCCCAGCCCTACTATAAATACACTGGAGCACCCAGGTATAACTCATACTCCAATTTTACAAAAAACCAGCCTAAAGCCTGTACTGACTTAAGCATCAGAGTCTCTTGCAGGTACCGCCCCCCTCTGGTGGACAAGGATCAGCAACACATCCTACTCCAACAAGTCAGACGCGGCAGTCTCGATCAGGCTAGAAGATCTCGTCCGAGATCGACCTCCCTGTTTCAGCTAACCTCCGGAACATTGACGCTATTGCCGGCGAACCTGAAAGACATCCCATCGAATATGGAAAATAACCCCCCACCAACGACTATACCTCCAGACTAGAAGAAGAAATGCCAAGAAAAGACACGGATGCCACGCCAACCTCCCCAAAGGATGCACACCACTCTAAATGAGATAAGCAAACCCATAATGCAGAAATCCTAGGTGGCATCTGTGAACAACAGGATCACCTCAAACAGCTCAAACAAGAAGCTGAACGACAACGAGAGGCTGAGTGAGACCTTCAGAGAGAAACAATATGACGTCGAGAGCTAGAAGAAAAACTCCTAAAGCTCGAAGCCGACCTCAAAACCGAAGCTATTCGATCCGACCACGAGGATAGCCCCCACAAGGATCAAGATTTGTTCACTTAGGAAATCATGAAAGCTAAAGTACCAAAGGACTTCAAAGCTCCTGACATGACCTCATACGATAGTACAACTGACCCTAGCCATCATCTTAGCAACTTTAGAAGCCGGATGTATCTCACGGATGCCTCAGACGCAACCCGCTGCAAAGCCTTCCTAGTGCGGGCCCAAAGTGGGTTAGGAATTTTTTCCCAAAATAAAATTGGTGTTGCAAGTATAGTTTCCAACCCAACAATAGGTCAACAACCAAAGTTTGAATTCAGAAGATGTCACTATTTAAAACCAATTCAATTATGGGAGTTTTCAATTCCCGGGTCGTCTCCCAAGGACCCTTTGAGAACAATGAGCGTATAATTTCGATTGTGAAGCACAAGGGGTTTTGAATGAAGAGATGCACATATAATAAAATAAAAGAACATTCAAAAATTATAACAAATGAACTAATAAAGGAATTAAAGAACTAGTTTTATACTATAGACAATTAACATATAAAAAGATTAACGTATGTCTGTGTGTAAATGAATTAAAGCATAAATGGAATCTTGGCTTGGAAGGAGCCAAGGGTCCTTTCCTTGTTGGAACCACAATTATGACAATTATAATGGATTAATCTCACTTGATTAACCCTCACATCGAAGAGTAAGTTAAGTGAGCATAAATGTTCTTGACCCACAAATCCTAGCTTGCTTGCTAATTACCTAAGCAACAAATTAGCGTTAGTGGGAACAAGAACAATTAACAACCCAAGAATCATCACTAAATGTTGGACATTCCAACTCTAGGAACCCACTTGCTCACTTTTCCCAAGCCAAGAGATGGAAAATTAGTCCATAATCAAAATTGACATTTTGTCAAACATTTGGTGGGCAACAACACTAAACATAGGAAAAATGAGAAAATGCTTGCAAGTATGAGAGACAAATGATCAAAAGCAACAATACTAACTCAAACAAGCATGTAACAATCATTAATCATCAAAATCATCAACAAGAACTCAAAAATGCAAAAAGTATATATATATGAGCTATGACTTTAATTACAAGAAAGAGTGTAAGGAAAATATAACTATAAAGAGTAGTAACAAAGAGATACTTAGAATGGAAGCTAGCAAAATCCAAGATCAGAAATGGAAATGGCACTTGAATGTAAAACCTACTATAAACCCTAATTGAGATGATGAAAAACTTAGAGAAAAACTATACTAAAGCTTCCTACTACTACTCTTAAAATTATCCTAATGTTATGCTATCGTATGGTATGGTTTTCCCCCTTCATTATGAGCTATTGGCTTCAGAATTGGGCCTCCAATCCACCAAAATTGCGAGTCACGTGTAATTTTAATGGAGGCATGTGTAGGCACCTGTACGTATGCATAGACGTTTGCATACGCACACTCGGCCAAAATATTTGCTTGTGCGCGTGCACAAGAAGCTGTGCGCACGCACAGGAGGCGATGCTCTGGGGTTGCGCGATGTGCAGGATGCAGGTCGCGTGCACGCCTTGCTCCGCTTTGATGGCTGTGCGTACGCACGCAGGTTTGTGCGTACGCACATGTCGCTTTACTCTTCTCCTTTGATTTTTTTCCATGCTTTCTCCTCTTTGCATGCTCCTCTTCTATTCTCTCTAAACCATTCCTACCGTATACATCTGAAATCACTCACAAACAACATCAAGGTATCAAATGGAAGGTAAATGGAATAAAATAAGCTAAATTGGGCACAAAAGAGCATGTTTTCATAATCAAGCACAAATGAGGAGGAAACTCAAAAGGATGCTATTTAAGGGAATAAGTGCAAGTTTCTATGATGAAATCCATTTAATTTCCGCCAAAAATCATCATCAAATATGGTTTCATCACTTCCCGACCACTCTAACCTAGGCGGCAATAAAGTGGTTCAACAGCCTACCACCAAGATGGATCACAAGCATCGATGACCTCGCCAAGAAGTTCCTTGCCAGGTTTTCCATCCAGAAGGACAAAGCCAAATACGCTCCAAGCCTGCTAGGAATTAAACAAGGAGATCGAAAAAGCCTGCACAACTTCATGGAAAGATTAAACAAAGCATACCTCGATGTACAGAACCTTCCCACAGAAGCAGCCATCATGGGACTCATCAACGATCTGCGAGAAAGACCCTTCAGCCACTCCATATCTAAGAAACACACCACATCCCTAAATGAGGTACAAGAACGGGCCGAGAAATATATCAACATAGAGGAAACTTCTGATTGGGAGAGATCGCCAAAGCCGGGTTCTCCTACCCATCTCGGGACAAAGATAGGGAATCAAAGAAAAAGGAAGACCCATCCACAGAGAAGCCCAAAAAATACCATAGCTACACCCCTCTTTGGGTATCCTTAGTAGACGTCTACCAGGAGATATGCAACACAGAAAAGATCCCGCCCCTTCACTCGATTAAACACAAGAAAGGAGGAAGTCGGACCGAATACTGCGAATACCATATAATCTACGGGCACTCCACTAACGAATGCTACGACTTGAAGAACGTCATAGATAAACTAGCCCGAGAAGGAAGAATAAATCAATTCATAGCCAACAGAGTAGACAAGCCAAAAAAGAGAATGAGAGATGACGAGGGCGGACTTCTCACACCCCAGAAAGGCACGTTCATATGATCAACGGAGAATTTGCAGGAAGAGGAATCTCTAAATCATCCCGAAAAAAGACACCTTAAGGAGGTATACCATGTCGGAGAAGGGGATAAGTCGCCCGAACTCCCCACCATCACCTTCACCAAGAAAAATCCCACGGGCATCATTCCTGGGCATGATGACCCCGTGGTCATTACTATCATACTGGCTAATGCCAACTTCCACCGAACACTTGTGGATCAGTGAAGCTCCATGGACATCTTATTCAAATCTGCCTTTGACAAGCTCAAACTACAAGAAAAAGAGCTCAGAGCATATCCCCATAGCCTGTTTGGGCTCAGAGACACCCCGATCCAGCCCCTCGGGTACATCCCGTTATATACAACTTTCAAAAAGGGAACCCGGACCAGAATACTGAGCATCGACTACATCGTTGTCGATGTGAGCTCCGCATACAATGCCCTAATAGGTCGGACAACGCTAAATCAGCTCGCCACAGTAGTCTCCATTCCACACCTATGCATGAAATTTCCAACCCTTAAAGGGATAGCCATCATAAAAGGAGACCAAAAACTCGCGTGACACTGTCACAACGAAAGTCTAAATCTTAAAGGTGATTCTGGAGCAAAAGAGACTAACACTATAGAACTCAGAGGAGCTCGAGCCCGTGAAAAATATTGCCCTCGACTAGAAGGCGAGACCGAAGGAATCCAAGTCAGAGATACTCAAGATAAAACAACAAATATAGGTGCGAACCTAAAAGGAGACCTAAAGGGGCTACTGATAATGTTTCTAAAGGAGAATTCTAACCTATTTGCGTGGAAGGTTGCATATATGCCCGGCATAGATCCCAGCGTAATGAGCCACAAACTATCGGTGTATCCTGGATCTCGGCCAGTACAACAGAAGCGCAGAAAGCTTGGCCCAGAAAGATCACAAGTCATGGAGGAACAAGTACAGGCCCTACAAGAGGCGAGATTTATAAGGGAGGTCAAATACCCACTATGGCTAGCCAATGCCGTGCTGGTAAAAAGTCAAAGGGAAAATGGCAGATGTGTGTCGACTACACTGACCTCAACAAAGCCTGCCCAAAGGACCCCCATCCCCTCCCGAAGATCGACACCCTAGTCAACGCCTCGTCAAGGTACAAGTACCTTTCCTTCATGGACGCCTACTCAGGATACAACCAAATCCCGATGGATCAACCCGATCATAAGAAGACCTCGTTCCTGACCTCGAAAGCAAACTACTATTATGTAGTCATGTCATTCGGACTCCAGAATGCGGGGGATACATACCAGAGGTTGATGAACAAAGTTTTTGCCAACCACATCGGAAAGCTGATAGAAGTCTACGTAGACGACATGCTGGTAAAGACACAAGGAGAAGAAATGCTGTTACCCGACATCGCTGAAGTATTCAGCACCATAAGAAAGCATAGGATGAGATTGAATCCCATGAAGTGCACTTTCGCGGTAAAAGCCGGCAAATTCCTAGGGTTTGTGCTCACCCAGAAAGGGATTGAAGCAAACTCAGACAAATACCAGGCCATACTTGACATGAAAAGCCCGACCTGTGTCAAAGAGGTACAGCAGCTAAACGAAAGACTAGCGGCCTTATCTAGGTTCCTAGCCGAATCAGTTTTGATATCTCTCCCTTTCTGCGCTTTCTGCACGTGGCGCATGTCAGCGTACGCGTCAGTCACGCATACACATCGATGGTCTTCTTTGGTGTCACGCGTACGCGTCAGGTACGCGCACGCATAGTCGTGCAAGTCTTCAAATCACGCGCACGCGTCGCTCTTCGCTGGTTATCTCCTCTAAGTCTTGTGCTCTTTCCATTTATGCAAGCTTCCTTTCCATCCTCTAATACATTCCTGCCCTATATAGTCTGAAACACTTAATGCACGGATCACGGTATCGAATGGTATAGAGGGGAATTAAAAATATACAATTTAAAGGCTTAGAAAGCAAGTTTTCAATCATAGAATAAAATTGGGAAGAAACTGCAAAATCATGCAAATTGTATGAATAAGTGTGAGAATAGTGGATGAAATCCACTCAATTAAGCATAAGATGTTGGTGCACGAAATTGCAATCACACTTTTGCAATCCCGCACAACTAACCAGCAAGTGCACTGGGTCGTCCAAGTAATACCTTGCGTGAGCAAGGGTCGATCTCACGGAGATTGTCGGCTTGAAGCAAGCTATGGTTATCTTGTAAATCTTAGTCAGGATATCAGAAATTATCAGGATTGATTGTGAAAAGCAAAAGAACATGAAATAGGTACTTGTTTTGCAGTAATGGAGAATAGGTTGAGGCTTTGGAGATGCTCCATCTTCTGAATCTCTGCTTTCCTACTGTCTTCTTCATCAAACACGCAAGGCTCCTTCCATGGCAAGCTGTATGTAGGG
The DNA here is from genome assembly GCF_014773155.1 of Arachis stenosperma. NCBI lineage: Eukaryota > Viridiplantae > Streptophyta > Magnoliopsida > Fabales > Fabaceae > Arachis > Arachis stenosperma. Next base: position 47,674,507 of record NC_080377.1, read on the forward strand.
TTTCACCGTTGTCAGTGGCTACCTCCCATCCTCTCAGTGAAAACGTTCCTATGCTCTGTCACAGCATGGCTAATCATCTGTCGGTTCTCGGTCAGGCCGGAATATAATCCATTGATTCTTTTGCGTCTGTCACTAACGCCCTGCCTGCTAGGAGTTTGAAGCATGTCACAGTCATTCAGTCATTGAATCCTACTCAGAATACCACAGACAAGGTTTAGACCTTCCGGATTCTCTTGAATGCCGCCATCAGTTCTAGCTTATACCACGAAGATTCTGGTTAAGGAATCCAAGAGATATCTACTCAATCTAAAGTAGAACAGGGGTGGTTGTCAGGCACATGTTCATAGTTGAGAATGATGATGAGTGTCACGGATCATCACATTCATCCGGGTTAAGAGCAAGTGATATCTTAGAATGGAAGCAAGCATGATTGAATAAGAAACAGTAGTAATTGCATTAATCCATCAAGACACAGCAGAGCTCCTCACCCCCAACCATGGGGTTTAGAGACTCATGCCGTGGAAGGTATACAATGAAATGTGTAAAAATGTCATGATGTTCAGATACAATGTCAAAAGATCCTATTAATAGTAGACTAGTAACCTAGGGTGTACAGAAATGAGTAAATGACGTAAAAATCCACTTCTGGGTCCACTTAGTGTGTGCTTGGGCTGAGCAGTGAAGCATTTTCGTGTAGAGACCTTTTCTGGAGTTAAACGCCAGCTTTCATGCCAGTTTGGGCGTTTAACTCCAAGTTTCATGCCAGTTCCAGCGTTAAACGCTGGAAATTCTGAGGCTGATTTGCCACGCCGGTTTGGGCCATCAAATCTTGGGCAAAGTATGGACTATCATATATTTCTGGAAAGCCCAGGATGTCTACTTTCCAACGCCGTTGAGAACGCGCCAATTGGGCTTCTGTAGCTCCAGAAAATCCACTTCGAGTGCAGGGAGGTCAGAATCCAACAGCATCTGCAGTCCTTTTCAGTCTCTGAATCAGATTTTTGCTCAGATCCCTCAATTTCAGCCAGAAAATACCTGAAATCACAGAAAAACACACAAACTCATAGTAAAGTCCAGAAAAGTGAATTTTAACTAAAAACTAATAAAAATATAATAAAAACTAACTAAAAGATACTAAAAACATACTAAAAACAATGCCAAAAAGGGTACAAATTATCCGCTCATCACAACACCAAACTTAAATTGTTGCTTGTCCCCAAGCAACTGAAAATCAAAATAGAATAAAAAGAAGAGAATATACTATAGACTCCAAAATATCAAAGAAACATAGTTCCAATTAGATGAGCGGGACTAGTAGCTTTTTGCCTCCGAACAGTTTTGGCATCTCACTCTATCCTTTGAAGTCCAGAATGATTGGCATCTATGAGAACTCAAAACTCAGATAGTGTTATTGATTCTCCTAGTTAAGTATAATGATTCTTGAACATAGCTAGTGTATGAGTCTTGGCTGTGGCCCAAAGCACTCTGTCTTCCAGTATTACCACCGGATACATACATGCCACAGACACATAATTGGGTGAACCTTTTTAGATTGTGACTCAGCTTTGCTAGAGTCCCCAATTAGAGGTGTCCAAGGTTCTTAAGCACACTCTTTTTGCCTTGGTTCACAATTTTATTTCTTTCTTTTTCTTTCTTTTTCTCTTTTTTTTTCGAAATTTTTTTTTTTTGCTTCAAGAATCAATTTGATGATTTTTCAGATCCTCAATAACAGTTCTCTTTCTCCTCATTCCTTCAAGAGCCAACAATTTTAACATTCTCAAAACAACAAATTCAAAAGACATATGCACTGTTCAAGCATTCATTCAGAAAACAAAAAGTATTGTCTTCACATCAAACTAATTCAACTAGTTTCAAGGATTAATTTCGAAATCCTGTACTTCTTGTTCTTTTGTGGTTAAAGCATTTTTCATTTAAGAGAGGTGATGGATTCATAGGACATTCATAGCTTTAAGGCATAAACTTCAAATTTTATTAATTATGAATTAAGAACAAGACTCAGAAAATAAATATAAGATGAAACTAGAAATAGAAAACAAAACAAAAAAAACGCAAAACATAGGCTCCTAATGATAGAGGTTTTCACAGAGTTAGGACTCAACAACCTTGATTTTGAGAAGTGGATGCTCCCTCAGCTTGAGAGGAGAGCTTTTGGCATTTTATCTCTTGGAGTTCACGCCCCTGCTTCTCTTGTTCCTTCAGCAATTTGCAGAGCATGCAGTTCTGATTCTGCTGTTCTTCCTTAAGTTGCTCCATAGTCTCTTGCAACTTGGTGATAGATGCTTCTAGGCTGGCCCAGTAGCCAATTTCAAGAAATTCAGGGAGGAACTCCTGCGCCCTCCTTTTGATAGAGTTGTCTTGCACTTGTCCTTCCATTGACTTCTTGGTGATTGGGTGTTCAATGGGTATGAATTCATCTACTCCCATTTTTACCCCAGCCTCTTTACAGAGCAAGGAGATCAAGCTTGGGTAAGCCAGTTTGGCTTCAGTGGAATTCTTATTTGCAATTGTGTAGATCTCACAAGCAATAACATGATGAACCTCCACTTCTTTTCCAAGCATAATGCAATGAATCATCACTGCTCTCTTGATAGTTACCTCAGAACGGTTGCTAGTGGGCAGTATGGAACGCCCAATAAAGTCTAGCCAACCTCTTGCAATTGGTTTGAGGTCTCCCCTCTTGAGTTGGTTTGGGACACCCTTAGAATTGGTTATCCACTTAGTTCCAGGGAGGCATATGTCCTCTAGAACTTGATCCAAGCCTTTATCTGCTCTCACCATTCTCCTATTAAAGGAGTCAGGATCATCTTGCAGTTGAGGCAACTTGAAGATTTCTCTTATTTTGTCCAGATGGAAGTACATAACTTTCCCTCTGACCATGGTTCTGTAGGTATGGTAACCGGTTCCAGTCATTCTCTGCTTATCTGTCAGCCATAGATTTGAGTAGAATTCCTGAACCATGTTCCTTCCAACCTTTGTCTCAGGATTGGTTAGAACTTCCCATCCTCTGTTTCGAATTTGCTCTTGGATCCCCGGATATTCATCTTCTTTCAGATCAAATTTTACTTCCGGGATCACTGACCTCAGACCCATTATTTTGTGATAATGGTCTTCATGTTCTTTGGTTAAGAACTTCTCTTGATTCCAAAGATTCTTTGGATTATTCTCTTTCTTGCCTCTTAAATTGGTTTATTTTCCCTTAGGAGCCATGATATTGATGAATCTTGGCTTAGTGATCACGGAAAAGCACACCAAACTTAGAGGTTTGCTTGTCCCCAAGCAAAAGAAAGGAAAGAAGAGAGAGAGAGGAGCAAATTCGAATGGTATGGGCAATGAGGTGCCGAACGTGTTCTTATAAGGGGGGGAGGAAGGAGATTTTGAAAAAAATAAGAAGAGATTTGAGAAGATATGGAGAGAATTTTGAAAAAAGGGTGAGTTTTTGAAGAAGATTTGGGATTAATTTGAGATAGATTTGAAGAATGGTTTTGATTTGTGAAGATTTGAGAGTGAATGATGAAAGGTTGAAGTGCATTTATGTAGAAGAGTATGGGTAATAAAAGGAAAGTTTGAAAAAAATTTGAGTTGAAAACGAAATTGTGGTCCCCCCACCTTTCTGGCGTTAAACGCCCAGAACGGCACCCATTCTGGCGTTTAACGCCCATTTGATGCCCCTTTTGGGCGTTTAACGCCCAGCCAGGTGCCCTGGCTGGCGTTAAACGCCAGAAAGCCTTTATCACTGGGCGTTTTTCTAAACGCCCAGGATTCTGCACACCTGGCGTTAAACGCCCAGAATGGTGCCCATTCTGGCGTTTAACGCCCAAAATGGCACCATTCCTAGCGTTAAACGCCCAGAATCGTACCCATTCTGGCGTTTAACGCCCAAAATGCCCCTTACTGGCATTTTTTCGCCAGTAAGCTCTTTTTCTCTGCTTTTTGAGCTGAATCCTTCTGTAACTCTGTGAATTCCTTCATTTTTGATACTTGCCTCTGTAAAAACAAATCATATAGCCTCCTAATGACTAGGTTGCCTCCCAGCAAGCGCTTCTTTACTGTCTTTAGCTGGACCTTTACTGAGACTCACTCAAGTCTCAGTTTTGAGCATTTCTGCTCAAAATTGCTTTCAAGATAATGCTTGATTCTCTGTCCATTAACAATGAACTTTTTGTCAGAATCAATATCCTGAAGCTCAACATATCCATATGGTGACACTCCTGTGATCACATACGGACCCCTCCATCGGGATTTGAGTTTTCCTGGAAACATTTTGAGCCTGGAGTTGAAGAGCAGAACTTTTTGTTCTGGCTCAAAGACTCTGGTTGACAACTTCTTGTCATGCCACTTCTTTGCCTTTTCCTTATAAATTTTTGCATTTTCAAAGGCATTGAGTCTGAACTCCTCTAGCTCATTTAACTGGAGCAATCTTTTTTCACCAGCTAACTGAGCATCCATGTTTAGGAATCTGGATGCCCAGTAGGCTTTATGTTCCAGTTCCACGGGCAGATGACAGGCCTTCCCATACACCAGTTGGTATGGAGAGGTTCCTATAGGAGTCTTGAATGCTGTTCTGTATGCCCACAGAGCATCATCCAAGCTCTTTGCCCAATCCTTTCTTCGGGCTATCACAGTCCGTTCTAAGATTCTTTTTAGCTCTCTGTTAGAGACTTCAGCTTGCCCATTTGTCTATGGATGATACGGAGTTGCCACTTTATGGCTAATTCCATATCTAACCATAGCAGAGTGTAGCTGTCTATTATAGAAATGAGAGCCCCCATCACTGATTAGTACTCTGGGAACACCAAATCTGCTGAAGATGTGTTTCTGGAGGAATTTTAGCACGGTCTTGGTATCATTAGTGGGTGTAGCAATTGCTTCTACCCACTTAGATACATAGTCCACCGCCACCAGAATGTAAGTGTTTGAGTATGATGGTGGGAATGGCCCCATGAAGTCAATTCCCCATACATCAAACAATTCTATCTCTAATATCCCTTGTTGAGGCATGGCATATCCGTGAGGTAGGTTACCAGCTCTTTGGCAACTGTCACAGTTACGCACAAACTCTCGGGAATCTTTATAGAGAGTAGGCCAGTAGAAGCCACACTGGAGGACTTTAGTGGCTGTTCGCTCACTTCCAAAATGTCCTCCATACTGTGATCCATGGCAATGCCATAGGATCCTTTGTGCTTCTTCTCTGGGTACACATCTGCGGATCACTCCGTCAGCACATCTCTTAAAGAGATATGGTTCATCCCAGAGGTAGTACTTGGCATCTGAAATTAATTTCTTTCTTTGCACACTGCTGTACTCCTTGGGTATGAACCTCACAGCTTTATAATTTGCAATATCTGCAAACCAAGGAGCTTCCTGAATGGCAAAGAGTTGCTCATCTGGGAAAGTCTCAGAGATCTCAGTAGAAGGGAGGGACGCCCCAGCTACTGGTTCTATTCGGGACAGATGATCGGCTACTTGGTTCTCTGTCCCTTTTCTGTCTCTTATTTCTATATCAAACTCTTGCAGAAGCAACACCTATCTTATTAGCCTGGGTTTTGAGTCCTGCTTTGTGAGTAAGTATTTAAGAGCAGCATGGTCAGTGTACACAATCACTTTGGATCCCACTAGATAAGATCTAAACTTGTCAATGGCATAAACCACTGCAAGTAATTCTTTTTCTGTGGTTGTGTAATTCTTCTGTGCATCATTTAGAACACGACTAGCATAATAAATGACGTGCAAAAGTTTGTTATGCCTCTGTCCCAACACTGCACCAATGGCATGATCACTGGCATCACACATTAACTCAAATGGCAATGTCCAATCTGGTGCAGAGATGACTGGTGCTGTGACCAGCTTAGCTTTCAGGGTCTCAAACGCCTGCTGACACTGTGTGTCAAACACAAATGGTGTGTCAGCAGCTAGCAGGTTACTCAGAGGTTTTGCAATTTTCGAAAAATCCTTTATAAACCTTCTGTAAAATCCTGCATGCCCCAGAAAGCTTCTGATTGCCTTAACATTGGTAGGTGGTGGTAATTTTTCAATTACCTCTACCTTTGCCTTATCCACCTCTATTCCCTTGTTTGAAATTTTGTGCCCAAGGACAATTCCTTCAGTCACCATAAAGTGACATTTCTCCCAGTTTAAAACCAGGTTAGTCTCTTGGCATCTTTTCAGGACAAGTGATAGGTGGTTAAGACAGGAGCTGAATGAGTCTCCATATACTGAGAAGTCATCCATGAAGACTTCCAGAAATTTCTCTACCATATCTGAGAAGATAGAGAGCATGCACCTCTGAAAGGTTGCAGGTGCATTGCACAGACCAAAAGGCATCCTTCTGTAGGCAAACACGCCAGAAGGGCAGGTAAATGCCGTTTTCTCTTGGTCCTGAGGATCTACTGCAATTTGGTTGTACCCTGAATAGCCATCCAAAAAGCAGTAATAATCATGACCAGCTAGTCTTTCTAGCATTTGGTCTATGAATGGTAAAGGGAAATGATCCTTTCTGGTGGCTGTATTGAGCCTTCTGTAGTCAATACACATACGCCACCCTGTAACTGTTCTTGTAGGAACCAGTTCATTTTTTTCATTATGAACCACTGTCATGCCTCCCTTTTTGGGGACAACTTGGACAGGGCTCACCCAGGGGCTATCAGAAATAGGATAAATAATCCCAGCCTCTAGTAATTTAGTGACCTCTTTCTGCACTACCTCCTTCATTGCTAGATTTAGCCTCCTTTGTGGTTGGACCACTGGTTTGGCATTATCCTCCAACAGGATCTTGTGCATGCATCTAGCTGGGCTAATACCCTTGAGATCACTTATGGACCACCCAAGAGCTGTCTTGTGTGTCCTTAGCACATGAATCAGTGCTTCCTCTTCCTGTGGATTTAAAGCAGAGCTTATAATCACTGGAAAAGTTTCACCCCCTCCCAGAAATGCATATTTCAGGGATGGTGGTAGTGGTTTGAGTTCAGGTTTGGGAGGCTTATCCTCCTCCTGAGGAATTTTCGAAAATTCCTTTGTTTCCTGTGGTTCTTCTTGATCAGGTTGAACATCCTTGAAGATGTCTTCAAGCTCTGATTCTAGGCTTTCAGCCATATTGATCTCTTCTACCAGAGAGTCAATAATGTCAGCGCCCATGCAGTCATTTGGTGTGTTTGGATGCTGCATAGCTTTTACAGCATTCAACTTGAACTCATCCTCATTAACTCTCAGGGTTACTTCCCCTCTTTGTACATCAATGAGAGTTCGTCCAGTTGCTAGGAAAGGTCTTCCTAGAATGAGAGTTGCACTCTTGTGCTCCTCCATTTCCAGCACCACAAAGTCAGTTGGAAAGGCAAAGGGCCCAACCTTGACAATCATGTCCTCTATTATGCCTGATGGGTATTTAATGGAGCCATCAGCAAGTTGGAGGCATATCCTGGTTGGTTTGACTTCTCCAGTCAACCCAAGCTTTCTGATAGTGGATGCAGGTATTAGATTGATGCTTGCTCCAAGATCACATAGGGCTGTCTTGGTGCAAGCGCCCTCTAATGTGCATGGTATCATAAAGCTTCCAGGATCTTGAAGCTTTTCTGGTAAGCTCTTCAGAATGACTGCACTGCATTCTTCAGTGAGAAACACTTTTTCAGTTTCTCTCCAATCCTTCTTATGACTTAAGATCTCTTTCATGAACTTAGCATAGGAAGGTATTTGCTCAAGTGCCTCTGCAAACGGAATCTTTATTTCAAGAGTCCTTAGATAGTCTGCAAAGCGGGCAAATTGCTTATCCTGTTCCGCTTTGCGGAGTTTCTGAGGATAAGGCATCTTGGCTTGATATTCTTCAACCTTAGATGCTGCAGGTTTATTTCTTACAGAAGTGGTTGAAGAAGCCTTGTTAGAGGGATTACTGTCAGCACTCTCAGGTGTCTGATCTCCCCTTGGCGTCTGAACGCCAGGATTGGGTGGAAAATGGGCGTTTAACGCCAACTTTTCCCCCTTTTCTGGCGTTTGAACGCCAGAACTGGGCAAGGAATGGGCGTTTAACGCCAGCTTTCCTTCCCTTTCTGGCGTTTGAATGCCAATAACATTCCTCTCTGGGCTCTTACTGTCCTCAGAGGGATTTTGAACATTGGTTTGGTTATCCTCTGTCAATTGTTCCTTGTTTGGCTTTTTGCTCTTTTGAGCAGTGGTATTCAGTGTTCTCCCACTCCTCAGTTGAACTGCTTGACATTCTTCTGTTATCTGTTTAGATATTTGCTGTTTTGCTTGATTCAACTGCAGTTCTATGTTCTTGTTAGCAACCTTAGTATCATGGAGCATTTCTTTAAATTCTGCTAACTATTCTGTCATCAGGAGCAATTGTTGATTAAGCTCATTCATCTGTTCTTGAGGATTAGGATCAGTGACTAATGCCATGACTTCCTCTTTTGGAACGAACTCATTGCTAGAATATAAGGATTGGTTTCTAGCAACAGTGTCTATAAGCTCTTGAGCTTCTTCAATTGTCTTCCTCATGTGTATAGATCCACCAGCTGAGTGGTCTAAAGACATCTGAGCTTTTTCTGTGAGCCCATAGTAGAAGATGTCTAACTGTACCCACTCTGAAAACATTTTAGAGGGGCATTTTCTAAGCATACCTCTATACCTCTCCCAGGCATTATAAAGGGATTCATTATCCTATTGTTTAAAGCCTTGGATGTCCAGCCTTAGCTGTGTCATCCTCCTTGGAGGGTAAAAATGATTCAGGAATTTGTCTGACAACTGTTTCCATGTCTTTATGCTTGCTGTAGGTTGGTTATTCAACCACCTTTTAGCTTGATCTTTTACAGCAAATGGAAACAGTAATAGTCTGTAGACATCCTGATCTACCTCTTTATCATGTACTGTGTCAGCAATTTGTAAGAACTGTGCCAGAAACTCAGTAGGTTCTTCCTGTGGAAGACCGGAATACTGGCAGTTTTGCTGCACTATGATAATGAGTTGAGGATTTAGCTCAAAGCTGCTTGCTTTGATGGGAGGTGTACAGATGCTACTCCCATATGCAGCTGTAATGGGGTTAGCATATGACCCCAGAGTCCTTTAGGACTGATCAATCCCTCTTAGGTCCATAATGGACAAAAGGGAAATGATAATGATTGCAAATATATAAATTTTGTTTTTTTTTTTGAATTAAACGAAAAAAATTAAAATAAAATAAAAGGAAATTAAAAAAAATTCGAAAATAAAAAAGAAAACAAAATCAAAGCAAATTGAGAACTGAATCAATTAGTTAATTAAAAAGATTTTGAAAAAAACAATTAGAAAGATATGATTGAAAAGTTTTATGAAAAAGATTTGATTTTTGAACAGAGGAAAGAGAAAAACCACAAAAAGACACCAAACTTAAAATTTTTAGAAAATCAAACACTAATTTTCGAAAATTTTAAAGGAAAAATACAAAGAGGACACCAAACTTAGAATTTTTATGAATCAAAAAGGGACTAAGAACATGCAAAATCGAAAATTAAAAAAAAAAACAAAAGCATGCAATTGACACCAAACTTAGAATATGAAACTAGACTCAACTAAAAGACTCTAAACCAATAAAAACAAAACAGTCCTAATCTAAGCAACAAGATAAGCCGTCAGTTGTCCAAACTCGAACAATCCCCGGCAACGGCGCCAAAAACTTGGTGCACGAAATTGCAATCACACTTTTGCAATCCCGCACAACTAACCAGCAAGTGCACTGGGTCGTCCAAGTAATACCTTGCGTGAGCAAGGGTCGATCCCACGGAGATTGTCGGCTTGAAGCAAGCTATGGTTATCTTGTAAATCTTAGTCAGGATATCAGAAATTATCAGGATTGATTGTGAAAAGCAAAAGAACATGAAATAGGTACTTGTTTTGCAGTAATGGAGAATAGGTTGAGGCTTTGGAGATGCTCCATCTTCTGAATCTCTGCTTTCCTACTGTCTTCTTCATCAAACACGCAAGGCTCCTTCCATGGCAAGCTGTATGTAGGGTTTCACCGTTGTCAGTGGCTACCTCCCATCCTCTCAGTGAAAACGTTCCTATGCTCTGTCACAGCATGGCTAATCATCTGTCGGTTCTCGGTCAGGCCGGAATAGAATCCATTGATTCTTTTGCGTCTGTCACTAACGCCCCGCCTGCTAGGAGTTTGAAGCACGTCACAGTCATTCAGTCATTGAATCCTACTCAGAATACCACAGACAAGGTTTAGACCTTCCGGATTCTCTTGAATGCCGCCATTAGCTCTAGCTTATACCACGAAGATTCTGGTTAAGGAATCCAAGAGATATCTACTCAATCTAAAGTAGAACAGGGGTGGTTGTCAGGCACATGTTCATAGTTGAGAATGATGATGAGTGTCACGGATCATCACATTCATCCGGGTTAAGAGCAAGTGATATCTTAGAATGGAAGCAAGCATGATTGAATAAGAAACAGTAGTAATTGCATTAATCCATCAAGACACAGCAGAGCTCCTCACCCCCAACCATGGGGTTTAGAGACTCATGCCGTGGAAGGTATACAATGAAATGTGTAAAAATGTCATGATGTTCAGATACAATGTCAAAAGATCATATTAATAGTAGACTAGTAACCTAGGGTGTACAGAAATGAGTAAATGACGTAAAAATCCACTTCTGGGTCCACTTAGTGTGTGCTTGGGCTGAGCAGTGAAGCATTTTCGTGTAGAGACCTTTTCTGGAGTTAAACGCCAGCTTTCATGCCAGTTTGGGCGTTTAACTCCAAGTTTCATGCCAGTTCCAGCGTTAAACGCTGGAAATTCTGAGGCTGATTTGCCACGCCGGTTTGGGCCATCAAATCTTGGGCAAAGTATGGACTATCATATATTGCTGGAAAGCCCAGGATGTCTACTTTCAAACGCAGTTGAGAGCGTGCCAATTGGGCTTCTGTAGCTCCAGAAAATTCACTTCGAGTGCAGGGAGATCAGAATCCAACAGCATCTGCAGTCCTTTTCAGTCTCTGAATCAGATTTTTGCTCAGAACCTTCAATTTCAGTCAGAAAATACCTGAAATCACAGAAAAACACACAAACTCATAGTAAAGTCCAGAAAAGTGAATTTTAACTAAAAACTAATAAAAATATAATAAAAACTAACTAAAAGATACTAAAAACATACTAAAAACAATGCCAAAAAGGGTACAAATTATCCGCTCATCAGATGTACCACGAAATAGTGGTGCATCAAATCTTCCAACACTTAAACATTAGCATGTCCTCATGCTAACCTCAAGGAGTTAGAAAGAATGAATGGGGAAAGTAAGACTCATGCAATGCAACCTATATATGTGAATGCAACTATATGATGAAATGTCTATGCCTACTTGGTTAAGGAAATGAACAAGTTCTCCAAGATAAATAAAATTCATATTCCACTAACTCAAATCACACAATAAAATATAAGTAAGCTTGTGAGAAGATGGCTTATGAAAGCTGGGAACATAGAGTCAAGCGTTGAACCCTCACTGGAAGTGTATACGTATTCTAATCACTCAAGTGTATAGGGTAATCCGCTCTAGTCTCCTCTACTCATGCATTCTAAAATTTTTTCTTTATCTAACCAATCAAAAAATATTTAGTGCACACATGCAAACATCATGAGGTCTTTTTCAATGTTGTAATGGGGCTTAGGTAAGGGTGAGGATAAATGTATGGCCAAGTGAGCTAAGAATTGAATCCTTGATTAACCTAAGTTTTCACCTAACGCACACACATTTCCTATGCTTCTAAATTCATGCCTAACTACCCACAGTCTCACATTGTGTTTTTCACCTACTCATGTATTTAAATGTTCTTCTATTTTATCTCATATGCATTGATCTTCTTATTGAACTTAGCATTGGGGTGCTTTTATTCCCCTAAATTTGGATTTTTTTTTAGGTAAAAATCATTTCAATGCATATGGTTTTTCTAGTTTCATATGAGTAGGCACCCAAATTCTCTATATTTAAATGAAGTGAAAATACAACACATTCCTATTAACCTAGGTTCCCACAGTTTCCCACACTTAATCGATACACAATCTCTATCTTTAGCTAACCAAAGATTCAATTGGAGTAATTAATTATTTTTTCGTTTAAGGCTAGTGATGTGGTGACATATAGAACAAATGAGGATTAAAAAGCTCAAAGTGGTAAACAAAGGTAAATGGGGGTGGTAGGCCATTTGGGATAAGTGAGCTAATAACAAATGACGACCTCAATCACATATAAGCATGAAAATACACAAAATAATGGACATATAGAATGGAACAAATCATAGATTGTAATCATAGAGGAGAGAAAACACACAAGAATAAAAATAATGGTCAAATCATGTAACCATACAATTATGCTCAAAATCTCACTGGGTTGTGTATTCTAGCTCTAAACCATGTTACAAATTACAATCTTCAGACAAGTTAAACTTAGAATAGGTATTTGAATTAGTGAAATTGTCGAAAATAGGGTCTTGAAAAGAAACTTATTATTTTTCAACCAAGTAAAACATACATGCAAAAACTTATCACTATGCAATCTATCCTATCTAACAAAAGAGAAAATAACCTATTGGTGTTAAGAAAAAGCAATTACCTCCAGAAGTCAGGTACTGACCAACCTCCCCACACATAAAGCTTGGCACCGTCCTCGGTGCCATCAGTCAGGAAGAAAGGGGGGCTGGTAACAGCATCTCCACAGTCGGGGTCGTCATGGCTCCCAGTGCTGGTAGGTGAAGTGGAGTCCGGAGTGTCTAGTTTTGCTTCCGGTGGGTAGTTCCCAACAATCAGCTCCTTGAGGTATATAAATCGGTGCTTGTTATGGCGCTCCATTCGCTTTGCCTGCCAGTCTACCCGGTCCAACTTCTGAAGTATCTGAAGGAGCAGGTGATTTGTTTAAGGTGCTTGTAATGTGGAAGGAGAATGAATATCTCTGGCCAAGTTTACAGTCCGGCTGGTAGTGGTTGCTGAGGGTCTGATGTACTTTCCGTTGGGGACATACTAATCATCCTACAGAATTATGGCCTTGGTGTCCCCAGCTCTGTAGGAGACTCTGGCTGCTGAGACTAGATATCTGAAACCAAGGCGGGAAAGGGTAGGTTGCTCGCAATCTGTACGTGTCCTATGGCTTGCCAGAGGTGTCGCATTAAATTGAGAGGCTGGTCTATAAGGATACACCAGATGAGAACAGCCATGTCTGTAGTGAAGGAGGACTCGTGAGTGCTCGAAAAGACATAGTGGGACATGATCTGCGCCCACACTCGAGCCTCCAAGGTAAGTGCTGAAGCCAATATGCCTTTAGGTCGGGATCGATGGTATCCATAGATCCATCTGCCGCCAGGTTGTGCTATAACTCTGAGGACGTCGTCCCAATCAAATTGGTATGTCTGGCACTTGACAGAGGATTCTTGGTATGCATCCAATCCTTCTGCAGCAGGGGAGAGATCTAAAGCTCGCTGAATGGCCCCTTTAGATATAAGGACTTGCTTTTGATGGACATAGACAGACTGCAGGGCTGGCATGTAAAAATTGGAGTAGAATTCAACTACCCATGAGAGGTTGACCTGCTGTGGCTACCTCCGTAAGAATCCCCATTGTCTACGCTCAATGCGAGGCTCTACAAGATCAACAATGTGGGTAGGGAGGATGAGTAGGTGCTCATTGTTGTAGTTTTGCTCAGCCAGGATGGGGAACATCTGCTCACAGTAGCGGTTAGTGAACCGCGTAGTGTCCTTTGTTGGAAAGCTTTTTCGATTCCATCGACCTTGATGATCCTTTTGACCCGCTTTATTGATGGCTTGACTGATGTTGAGGATGGTTCCGCAGCTGGTGCTCTTTTCATTTCTCTCCTTGCCGGTGACTTGTTAGAGGCTTTCTCTTTACCCTTCCTGGTGGCCATCCTGAAAAGGGAGAAAAGAAAGGGACATGAAATCAAATAGCTCGAACCGGGATGAGGAATATACAAGTGATAATCAATTCTAAGGAAAAAAAGAATGTCGTAAACACATAGTCGCGAATCCATGTAATTAGGACATCAATGGAAATATAGCATGAGAAATTGAGACCATTAGATGCAAGATGTTTATTAGCATGCCAGAAAAGGCATAAGTAGCATAATAAAAGATTGCAAGGGTTTTGTTAAAAGCAGGCAGTATAGTAGAAGAGTAGAATAATTAATAATTCACAATGCCATACGGGCTTTTTCACAAACACTTGGTATGCATGTAAAATATATTCAGGAAAGTATGGAATCCATCATGCATGCAATCCAAAAATTAATGTAAATTGTCAAATCACTCCTTAATATATCCAGAAGCAAATATAGAAGAAAACAATTACCCATTTAAATTTTGAATACCAATTAAAAGAATACAAAAGGAAGAGATAAATAGTAAGAAGGAAAGAAAGAAGATAGGAAGAAAGAACCTTGAGAAGAAGATGAAAACAGAGGGATAATGGAGGGTCTGAGTGGGAAAGAAGTAAGAGGAAAATAAGAAGAAGATAGAAAAGATAGAAGAAGAAAGGAGGAAGAAGAAAGAAATTAGGATTGGAGAAAGAATAAGAAATATGGGCGGCGTGCTGTTTCAATTGTGCGTCGCGTGCAACGCATACGCGTGGGGCGCGCTAATTTAAAGTGAGCGTACGCATTTGGGATGCGTGCGCGTGATATTGGTTGTGCGAATGGCGCGAAGGCAGCCCCGCACACATACAACTCTCTGCTTGATATGCATGAGAGCCAAAATTGCATATGACGCGTGCACGTCAAGGCCGCACACGCGTGACTGGCCATTGTGGGAAAGCGACGCGCACGCGTCAGGGACGCGTCCACGTGATAGGGCTTATGCTCCCAGTCCCATTCCAGCGCTACACCATCATAAATCTCTGGCCATACAAACATGTATGCCGATTTCCAGGGCGACGCATACGTGTCAGGGACGCTTACGCGTGGACTACTGAGAGCACAAGCGACGCGTACGCGTGATTGTGTTTGTGCTTCTAGCACTCTTCCAGCGCCACTCCTATCCAACTTTCTGTTCAATCCTTCTTATTCTCACACTCACATACAACGCGTACGCGTCGTGGACGCTCGCGCGTCGAGGTGCCATTTTTTTATGATGAATGCAGGTGATAATGCATAATGTATGTAGTGATAATGAGAAGACTCACTAAAATAAACTAAAAAGAGAGGAACGATCATACCATGGTGGGTTGTCTCCCACCTAGCACTTTGCTTTAACGTCCTTAAGTTGGATGGTCCACAAGCTCAGTCTTCTGCTGTTGGTGGATTCTCCAAGAGGAAGATCTCTAATTCTTTGTTGTTCTTCATCTTCTCGCCATGTTACAGCTTCATGCGATGTCCATTGACTTTGATGAAATTGGAGCTTGAAGAATGACTCAGGTGAAAGACTCTGTATGGCTTCGCCTTTTCTGCTCTGTAGGGACCTTCCCATCTGATCTCAGCATGCTTGCCATGAGACTCAACCTGGAGTTGTAAAGAAGGACCAAGTCCCCAGGTCGGAACTCTCTCCTCTTGATGTGCTTGTCATGCACAGCATTCACCTTTTCTTTGTAGAGCATGGAGTTGTCATATGCTTTGAGGCGAAGGCTCTCTAATTCTTGTAGTTGCAGCTTCCTTTTAGCTCCCGCTTTCTCAAATCCCATGTTGCATTCTCTTACCGCCTAGAAAGATTTGTGCTCTACCTCCACTGGAAGGTGACAAGCTTTGCCATAGACCAGGCGGAATGGACTCATTCCTATGGGTGTCTTGTATGCTGTCTGGTAAGCCCAGAGCGCATCAACAAGTCTGGTGCTCCAGTCCTTCTGATGAGGCTTGACTATCTTCTGCAATATGCGCTTTATCTCTCTGTTAGACACCTCGGCTTGCCCATTGGTTTGGGGATGGTAAGCTGTTGCTGTCTTGTGAATGATGCCGTGTTTCTTCAGTAAGCTTGTTAATCTCCTGTTACAAAAGTGAGTCCCTTGATCACTCACGATTGCTCGTGGTGATCTGAAGCGACAGATAATATGATTTCTAACAAAAGAGACAACAGTGTTAGCATCATCAGTACGGGTGGGAATAGCTTCCACCCATTTAGAAACATAATCCACAGCTAACAGTACATATAAGAAACCATTAGAGTTTGGAAATGGACCCATGATGCGCTATAAACTGAGTATAGCTACGATTAAGGAAATTGCACGATCGGCAAAATTCCTTCCGGCAAGTGCACCGGTTATCGTCAAGTAAAAACTCACAATAGAGTGAGGTCGAATCCCACAAGGATTGGTTGAGTGAGCAATTCGAATCAGAAGTTTGGTTAGTTGAGCGAAATCAAGAATTGGATGTGAATTGCATAAAGTAAATTGGCGGGAAATGTAAATTGCAAGGAAATGAAATTAGCAGAATCTTAAATTGCGAGAAATTAAGTGCTAAAAGTTAAATTGCTGAAATTAAAAGGGAATTGGGGAGGATTTGCATAAATTGAAATTGCAGAATGTAGATAGAAAAGGTAGATCAGAGATGGGGAGTTCATTGGGGTCAGGAGATATTGAAATCTCCGAATCAAAACATTTTCATCTCTTCCTCAACCAATGCATTCATTGAATCTTGCTTGGCAATCTTATATGATTGGATCCCAATTCCTTGGCTCACCAATTCTCTCTAAAAACAAACAAATTCCCAATCCCTTGGTTTAAATGTTCATAAGAAGAGATGAAGCTTGATCACTGATTATACCACACAATTTCATGGACCACAATTTGGTAGGATTACATGTCACAATATCCATCCAAACCCCAATCCAATTCACTGTGAGAAAGCTTCTCTAGCATGAATCCTCCATTCCTTTCCCAAGGTTCTGAAGGATTCCAATTATGGATAATTTCTTTCCCAAGACAATTACCCAATGGATTTAGATCGAGAAGCTTTCTAACAAAATTCAAGAGAAAAGATTGAAGAAGAAGATAAAACTATTATTGATTCATTGAATTACAATAGAGCTCCCTAACCCAATGAAAGGGGTTTAGTGAGTCATAGCTCAGAATTCAATTACACAATATGAAAAGTTCTAAAGTGTCGAAAAGTTCCTAAAAATCAAAAAGTATCAACTAACTTAAATTCTATCCTATTTATACACTTTCTAAATTGAGCTTCTGTTGTGTTCCTTGGGCTTTGAGGCCTTTCCTTGATTTCCTTTTGCTTTAGGCTTATGGTCCAAAATCCTGATGAGGCTGTGATTCACATCTGTAACATTTATTGAGCAAACTTAGTGATAAACAAGTAATGACACAAGACTCAACAAATGGATGCTCCAGACTCATCAATTCTTGAAGCCCAATCCCATAAACCATGATATTCAATTGGGTTTCATGCCATAATAAGTTTAAGTTAATATTTGTGCTCAATTGCTAACTTAAACTTCAATATAATTGGCCCAGAAACCTTTTCAAATGGTGGTGTTTAAGTTGAAGTTTAAGTTTTAGTTTAAGGTCAAACTAAAACTTAAACGTGGAATTGGAAGAAAGCATCCCAAGAGTGTACATAGTCGAACACGTTTAACCTCCAGTTTGAGGTCAAACTGGAGGTTAAACTTGGAAATGAAGAAGGCAACCCCTGGAGGCAATTTGGATCGACCACGTTTAACCTCCAGTTTGAGGTCAAACTGGAGGTTAAACTTGGAAATGAAGAACACACCCTGGAGGCAAAAAACTATCGAACACGTTTAACCTCCAGTTTGAGGTCAAACTGGAGGTTAAACTTGGAAATGAAGAACACACTATAGAACACGTTTAACCTCCCTTTCTTGAGTCGTCACTTTGTTCTCTTGTCAACCTTGCCAATTTGATGCCAAATATAGACTATTATACCTCGTTGGAAAGCTATGGATGTCAGCTTTCTAACGCAACTGGAAGCACCTCAATTGGATCTCTATAGCTCACGTTATACTCCAAGGAAGGTGAAGAGGTCAGCTGGCCTGATTGCATGTTGGTTCTATGCTCTTCTATGCACATTACGGGGCTGTTTTCTCCCTCAATTTTTAGTATCCACCATGCATGCCATATATGCTTGGAAAGCTCTAGATGTATTCTTTCCAATGCATTTTGAATCACCTCTTTTGGAGTTTTGTAGCTCAAGTTATTTACGTTTGAAGAAGGCATGGTCAAGCTGTTCCATATAACACGTTTAAGCTCCAGTTTAAGGTTAAACTGGAGCTTAAACGTGGAAATGCTCCTGGTGCCTTTCTTACTTCTGGCGTTTAACCTCCAGTTTGAGGTCAAACTGGAGGTTAAACGTGGAATGCTTCTTGGTGAGAAAAGAAAGTGTCGAACACGTTTAACCTCTAGTTTGAGGTTAAACTGGAGGTTAAACGTGGAAATGCTTTTGTGCCTCCCTTAGTTCAATTCTCATTCTGGCGTTTAACCTCCAGTTTGAGGTCAAACTGGAGGTTAAACGTGGAATGCTTCTTAGTGCCCTCTCTCATTCTGGCGTTTAACTTCCAGTTTGAGGTCAAACTGGAGGTTAAACGCCAGTTACAGCATTTCCTCTCTTCTCAAGATTTTGGCGTTTAAGCTCCAGTTTAACCTTAAACTGGAGCTTAAACGTCCTATTTGATATTCAAGCTTCCTTTATTGATTTTGTTGCTTCCTTGCCTAGCCTCTTCTTCCCTGAAATCATCCCAACAATTGCATCAAAGTCTTGCAAAATTTCATGAGAAATCATCCATTCATAGCATTCAAGTAATATAACTAAAAACTCATGAATTTGCATCATAATCATAATGTTTTGGATGGTTCATTGCTTTGTTGTTCATTTAACCATTCTTGGTTACTTTAAGCTCAAGAAAATGCATAAAACAACTAAATCTAACAGAAAAATGCTAGTGAAACTAGCCTAAGATGCCTTGGCATCAACCCATAAAGTCAATGCCCCAAACATAAAAAATTTCACAGAATAGCATAAGCTGCTGGGGCATCTCATCCCTCTTGGATATATTACCAAACCTTTGGCATGGGGGACAAGATTTACAGAAGGCAGTAGCATCCTTAAAAAGAGTGGGCCACCAGAATCCACAGTCTAATATTTTTCTAGCTGTTCTTTTAGGGCCAAAATGTCCAACACTCTCATAGGAGTGTCAGGCCTCTAAAATTGACTAGAATTCTGATTGAGACACACACCTTCTAATTATCTGGTCAGCACCATACCTCCACAAATATGGGTCATCCCATATTTAATATTTGGACTCACTTTTCAACTTGTCCCTTTGATGCTTAGTAAAATTAGGAGGGAATGTATGACTAACTAGATAATTAGCTATAGGTGCATACCAAGGGATTACTTCAGATATTACCTGCAAGTTATCAAATGGAAAAGCATCATTGACAGGAGTGGAGTCATCCTTGATGTGCTCAAGGCGACTCAAGTGGTCCGCCACTAAATTCTGGGAACCACTCCTATCTTTAATCTCTAAATCAAATTCTTGCAGTAACAATATCCAACGTATCAACCTTGGTTTGGACTCATTTTTAGCTAATAAATATTTTAGAGCTACGTGGTCTGAGTACACTACCACCTTAGTACCAAGTAAGTAGGCTCGGAATTTATCCAAAACAAAAATAATAGCTAGAAGCTCTTTTTCAGTGGTAGTGTAATTAGACTGAGTAGCGTCTAGTGTCTTAGAAGCATAAGCAATTACAAAAGGATCCTTACCTTCGCGTTGAGCCAGCACTGCTCCTACTGCATGGTTGGAGGCATCACACATAATCTCAAAAGGCTGGCTCCAGTCTGGTCCTCTCACAATAGGGGCTTGAGTTAAAGCGATCTTCAGCTTATCAAACGCTTCCATACAGTCCTTACTCAGCTCCAACTCAACATCCTTCTACAGCAGTCTGGATAAAGGCAAAGCTACCTTATTAAAGTCCTTGATAAATCTCCAGTAAAAACCTACATGGCCAAGGAATAAACTGACTTCCCTCATGGAGGAGGGGTAAGGTAAACTAGAAATGACATTTATCATTGCTGGATCTACAGAAATACCAGTATTAGAAACAACGTGTCTGATAAACCACTATTTTATGGTTTATCTTGTGCTCAATTGAGTGGTTTTTATCAACTCTTTACTCACTTATTCATACAATTCGCATGTTTTACATTTTCCTTCCTGATTTTGTGCTATGATTGAAAACATGCTTCTTTGATCTTATATTTGCTTATTATTAATTCTCTCTTATTACCATTAAATGCCTTGATATGTGTGTTAAGTGTTTTCAGATATTATAGGACAGGAATGGCTTGGAGGATGGAAAGGAAGCATGCAAAAGTGGAAGGAATACAAGAAGTTGATGAAGTTGTTAAGTTGTCTAGCCTGACCTCTTTGCACTCAAATGGCTATAACTTTAGCTACAGAGAGCCAAACAACGCGATTTGATTTGATATATAATAAGCCATAGTTGCCCTGATGCTAGGTGACGCGAACGCGTGATTCACGCGGACACGTCGC
Organism: Arachis stenosperma; assembly: GCF_014773155.1. Classification (NCBI taxonomy): domain Eukaryota; kingdom Viridiplantae; phylum Streptophyta; class Magnoliopsida; order Fabales; family Fabaceae; genus Arachis; species Arachis stenosperma. The sequence goes on from NC_080377.1 coordinate 47,695,004, forward strand.
ATCTGCAAATTTCAACCCGCGCGGCCGCGTGGGCGACGCCTCCACGTCACTTGGCCGCGACCTGTACGGACCAGAAAGCACTGGAAGTGACTTCTGGGATGTTTCTGACCCAGTTTTCGGTCCAGAGAATACAGATTAGAGGCTATAAAGTGGGGGAATGCATCCATTCAGATCATGCTTTTGATAATTCACTTTTCATGTTTTAGATGTAGTTTTTAGAGAGAGATGTTCTCTCCTCTCTCTTAGGATTTAGGTAGGATTTTTAGAAATTAGGATTTAGGACTTCTCTTAGTTTTAGGAGTGACTCTCGATCCCAGGTTCAAGGTTCTTTTACTTTACATTTATTTCTTATTTTCAGATACTTGAATGCTTATATTAGTTATGTTGCCTATTTGGCTTATGCCACATTCATGATGATTTCCCTATTTGATGATATTTGAGGTATTTCAGTTTAATATTGCTTTCTTTTGTTTATGCTATTGATTATTCTCAATCTGAAGATATTTTATTCTAATAGATTTAATTTCTTTTCTTTTTGGTCTTGGTTAAGAAATCAGTAACTCAAGAGTTATCTTAGCTCAATATAATTGATAACTGTTATCCTGCTAATTGAGCTGAACTTCAATAATCCCAACCTTTTCTTAGGAAATAAATAGGATTCGAAGGTCTAACTAATTAGTCCCTTAACTTTCCTTTGCTTTAGCAAAGGTTAACCAAGTGGAATTAAGATTCAACTTTCATTATTATTGATAAGAATAACTAAGTCTGGACTTCCAATTTCTCCTACCTTGCCAAAGGGTTTGCTTTACAGTATTTATTTATTTTAATTGTCAATTAAAGCATTTGCCATATTTATTCCTCATTCTCAAAACCCCAATTTTACCTTTTTCACAGCCAATAATAAGAACATACCTCCCTGCATTTCCTTGAGAAGACGACCCGAGGTTTAAATACTCGGTTATCAATTTTAAAGCGGTTTGTTACTTGTGACAACCAAAACGTTTGCACGAAAGGATTTTTGTTGGTTTAGAAACTATATTTACAACGCGACTATTTTTATAAAATTCTTTACTAGCAAAAATCCTAACGTCAAAATGGCGCCGTTGCCAGAAAATTGCAAACGTGTGCCTTATTATTGGTTATTGTAAATATTTTTCAAAAAAATATATATTTTTCTTTTACTTGTTTATTTGTTTCTCCTTTTTCCCCCTTATTACTGATAACTACTATGAATTCTCACCCCTCTCGCTTTGAGTTTGGTTCTAACTTTGTTGAAGGAAATAGAAACCACAGCAGAAATATGCATCAAGGTCAATCCAATCAAGAATGGATGGAGTCAAGAGGATCTAATCAACCCTTTAGGCAACAACACCCTCCAAGATATCATGGACAACGACCCTTCTACAATGCATACCCAGCTGAAAGATATGGTGGACAACCTTGTAACTACCAACAAGCCCCACCCCGTGCCTATAGACCATCCTCTCAACATAACCTCGAACCACCACACTCACAAGCTTCTTTTCACCATTCACTACCACATGATCCTTATCCACCCCAACACCAATCCAATTACTCCCAAGAACCACCACTCCCCCATACACCATACCCATATCCATCAAAGCCAGAATCACAGGTTCGCCTTGAAAAATCAATAAAACATTTTACTACAACCCTTCATCAACTGGAGCAAGCAATAAATCAATTATCTTTCAGACGTTCAGCCCCTCAACAGACTCCCATGGCTTTATCTGGATAATCCAATGAAGAACGCAGTACAAAGAAGACGCTAGAAGCTCCAGTGAACAACATAGAGCATAACTTCGTATTGGAACAAGTAGAGGAAGCTGTCATTGCAGAAGAAGAAGAGTTGGTTGAAGATTTAGGAGACGTCGAACCGCCACTAAATCCAGAGTTATGGAGAATTCCGTCAAGGATGTTACAATTGATGCTGAGGAGGATTTTGCACCACCTCCACTGCAAATATCTTATGAAGAATTGAACGGAATAACCCAGGACGCAGGCTTCCTTGATGATGATGATCGCGAGTCCTGTTCTCTTAGTGACGAATTTGCATCCGCAAGTGAATTCTTTGAGACAGAAGAATCTTCCCCGACTGAATATGAAGATGATGCTAAGTTAGATTTTTCTCAACCTCCAATATATGACTTGAGCGATGATGAGGGAGAAATTGAAGACTATGATCAAGATATGGTTGAAGTGGAAGAATTCACAGAAGATTATAAGGGAGTAGAACTTACAGAACCATTGGAAACACCTATCTCACGGCAATTACCACCAATTACAAACTACAAGTGGGTAACACCTTTACCTTTTATCTTTACTTTTCCACTTGAATATTGTTTACTTGAAACAGATGGCCAGCTTAGAGCTCTCTGCGGTTTTAAGAGGAAAATGGATATGACTCGCACTCAGCGCTGGTATGCAAGATTCAATAAGGTTTCGCACTTCAACTTGAGGTGCAAGAATTGGTGTCAAGCTCAATTTAAAGGATCTCGGAAGCTGTTTGGTCACGGCAGTGAGAATTCAGATTACTCATCACCCGACTGGACCAATGTAGATCAAGACAAAGACGGGTGTAGAAGCAAGGTTTGGGACCCCAGAATTCATTCTGGCAATCAACACTCTTGGGGCCTTGTTACTTGCTTTAACTTACTTGAAGGCTTTCTGCGCCTAGTTTGGGATCCCGGAGGCTACTGGCATTCCAAGCACTGGTGGAGATTCCTAGATCAGTACAAGCATAAACCACCATAACAGGGAGCTCACCAAATGTCTAACTTAAGGACTTTAACTAAAAGTGCTAGGTGGGAGACAACCCACCATGGTATGATCGTTTCTTTTTCATTTTTATCTAGTTTTATTTGTTTTCGATTTTTATTTTATTTTATTGTATTGAACCTGGAATTTTGCATAACATTCATATTAGCATTGCATTCTGCATACTGCATTATTAAAAAAAAAGCACGCACGCGATGCGGCAGCGTCGCTGACGCGTCCGCGTCACATATGCGTTGCGAAGAAGAGAAATCGAACAGAGAGTCACGCTGGAGCGTGGCTGGAGGCGTGCCAGTGGCACAAATTGTCCCACACGACTCCGTCGTTGACGCGTCCGCGTCACATGGGAATAATGGCCTCCCATGCGACCGCGTGCCCCACGCGGCCGCGTGCCCTGATTTTCGACGTAAAAAGGGGTGCACAACGAAATATTGTGCGAGAGTGGTGCTGGATTGGTGCTGGACGCACAATCTCTATCATGCGATCGCTGATAAACCACTATTTTATAGTTTATATTGTGTTTAATTGTGTGGTTTTGTCGTATTCCTTACCCACTTATTCATCAATTTAGCATGTATTTAGATTTCCTTCCTGAATTTAGTACATGTTTGAAAATTACTTCCTAGAGACTTTAATTATTTAATTTTAATTCTCCTTTATTCCATTCGATGCCGTAATCTGTGTGTCAAGTGTTTCAGGCTTTAAAGGGCATGAATGAGTCGGAGATTGGAGAGGAAGCTAGCAAAAATAGAAGGAACACAAGAATTTGAGGAGATAACAAGCAAAAAGTGACGCGGTCGCATGGCTCATGCGACCGCGCGAAAGAGCGCAAATCGCAGTAACGCAGCCGCATGGCTTGCGCGGCCGCGCAGATTGGAAAGCACAAGCAACGCGGTAGCGTGGACGACGCGAATGCGTGAAGAGGAAAAGCGCAAGCGATGCGTCCGCATGGACGACGCGATCGCGTGACATGCGCGATCTGGATAATCTGCGGAATCCGAAACCAGCGATTTTGGACCCTATTTCGGCCCAGTTTTTGGCCCGGAACAGCAGACTAGAGTCAGAGAATATGCAGAAACAACAGAGACACATTCATTCAGTAGTTTAGATCTAGTTTTTCACTCTCTTAGGTTTTTCTCTCTAGTTTCTAGAATTTTAATTTTCAATTGGTCTTAGCATTGGAACATTGAGAAGAGTTATTTCCTCATCAAGACTTCATCACTCTAGTTTGTTCTCTTAACTTGGTTTTATTCTTCCACGTTCTTTGTTATGTTCAATTTTGTCATTCAGATATTTTTATGATTAATTGATGCAAGGATTATTTCTTTTTAATTTAATTTCAATTCCAATAATCATGTCTTCTTTTAATTCCCTTTTATGTGCCATGGATTCTTTATTTACAATGCGTGAGTAGTTTCATTACTTGATGGGGAATTGATTAAAAGGAACTCTTGAGTTGGAAGGATTGAAGGAAAAAATTTGTAGTTGGGTTAATTGTTGGATTGCTATCCTGTCACCAACGCCAATCCCTTTGAACTAAGTGGGTTGTAACTCGTGAACAGATCTGGCATTCCAACTTGTTTGACTTTCCCTTACCTAGTAAAGGATAACCAAACAGAGTAACCATTAATTATAAATCAATCTTAAAAATCATTCCATCAATGATAGAGATTCTAACCAATCAATTCCTAGTCAAGGCTTTTATTTTTATTATTTACAATTCCTCAATTTAAATCCCAATTTACTTAGCTCAACTTTTTGGAATATCTGATTAATAAAACAGCACACTTTTCTGCAACTCGTTGGGAGACGACCTGGGACTTAAAACTCCCAGTAATTTTAATTTAAACTTTCTGTGACATATTTCTAAATTGATAGGCAGATTTTCGGTGAGTTAAGAACTATACTTGCAACGTAACCATTTTAATAAATTTTTAATTCACCAGCTTCTGCACTCCATCAATTTTTGGCGTCGTTGCCGGGGAGTTGCAATAGAGTGCTAATTTTATTAATTAGAATCTATTTACTTGCATTTTATTTAATTTTGCTACTATGAGCTGCATGTTTCTTCCGTCAAATGACACGTTCACTTCCTAATCCGCGCTTGCTAATATTCGATCCTGAAATTGAATGAACAATTTCACGAATAAGGCGAGAACAGCGTAGGTTAGTCCGCTCTGAGGGCGGATCTGAAAGTGAATCTGAGGAAGAAACCAGCCCCCGTTCTACTGATTCGGTTGTTTTACGTGCAGAAAACATGGCAGCTAGAAGAGTTACCATTCAGGAGGAAGGAGCTCCTGATTTTACAATGCAACTGTTTCAAGCGCATCATCCAGTGGTAGCTACGGATTTTGAAATAAAGACCGCACTGCTAAATTTGATGCCCAAGTTTCATGGCCTACCTGCTCAAGAGCCTATCAAGCACTTGAGAGATTTCCAGGCAGCCTGTTCTACTGTCAGGCGTGATGGCACTGATGAAACTTCAATTCTGCTGAAAGCTTTTCCGTTCTCTCTTGAGGGAAAAGCAAGAGAGTGGTACTACACTCAACCTCTAGCAAATGTATCCAACTAGGATACACTCAGAAAGGAGTTTCTGGAGAAATTCTTTCCATCTGAAGTTACTGATAAACTGAGGAAGGATATCTCTACAATTGTTCAGGATGACAATGAGACTCTCTTTGAATACTGGGAGCGCTTCAATAATCTTCTGGAAGCATGCCCCCACCACATGATTGACAAGATCGTGCTACTCAGCTATATCACACAAGGTATGAGGCCCCAAGATAAGACCATATTGGATGTGCCAGCAATGGGTCTATGAAGAAGTACAAGACTACTGATGAAGCTTGGCAATTGATCAGTGATTTAGCTGAATCTACTCGGAACCACAGACAAAAGCAAGGCCATTCAAGGGCCGTTGCAGAAGTATCTTCTGGCATAGAGACTGCTGCTCTAAATCGAAGCATCTGTGAGATGACCAACCTGCTGAAGCAAATGCAGTTAAATCAACAAGCTCAGCAAACTCAACCGCAGCAAAACCAACAACTAGTTCCACAAAGAATTTGCGGAATTTGTGCTGATTACAGCTATTACACTGATGAATGCCCTCAGCTCCAACAAGAAGACAACATGGTGGCATCCACTCACAACTTCTATGACCGCCCCAACCAAGGGTACAATCAAAGTGGAAATAATAACCATGGATGGCAGGACAATTCAAACCAGAATTGGAGGGACAACAATAATAGGGGAGGCAGAGATAATCAGGGAAATCAGAGGTGGAATAATTACAACAACAGGCAGCAAAATCAACCTTACCGAGCACCTCACCTGAGGCAAAACCAAGGACCACCGAACAATTAGCAGCAAACCTCTCAATTTACTCATTCTTCTGTATCTTCTAATGAAGATTTATTACAAGCTTTTGAGAAAAGACAACTGGCCATGGAAAATACCACCGTGAACAGTATTAATGCCAGTCTGAATGGTTTCACCTCTACTCTGCAAGCTTTTATGACACAACTTGGTTCAGCACAAAATTCCAGTAACCAACCTTTAAGCACCACTAGAATCCCCTCTCAACCATTACCCAATCCAAAGGGAGGCATTAATGCTATCACCCTGAGGTCCAGAACCACACTGCAGGAGAGGAATCAGGAGGAACCAAGCTCACCAGAATACGCCTCAGCTGAAGAGATGGTAGAAATTGAAGATGTTGAAGAGGAAGAGGATATACAGGACATAGCTGAAGAAGAGATAGCTCAACCATAGGAAGAAGCACAAAAAGGTGCAGGCACCACAGAAAACACTACTCCCATTCCGTTTTCACAACTTGCAAGGAAGCTTAGGAAGCAGCTGGAACCTGATCCTAAAATGGTAGAAATATTCAAAAAGGTTGAGGTAAATGTTCTCCTTTTTGATGTTATTCAGCAGGTACCTAAATATGCAAAGTTTCTAAAAGACTTATGTATCCATAAAGACAAAATTAATGAATTAGAAACTATTCCTTTAGGTAGTTCTATATCTGCTTTAATGGGAGGATTACCTGAAAAATGTAGTGATCCAGGTCCTTGCATAGTTAGTTGTACTATTGGTGGTGTAGTAATTTATGATTGCATGTGTGATTTAGGAGCATGTGTCAGTATAATGCCTTTGTCTATATATGATGTTTTAAGGCTCCCTCCCTTAAAAAGGTCGGCAGCTCGTTTTGTGTTAGCAGATAAAAGCATTATCACAGTGGCTGGAGTTGCTGAAGATGTTTTGGTGAACATTAAAGGGCTCACATTTTCCACTGATTTTTATATCTTGGAGATGCCCCATAATGATTCAGATAAGCCATCATCAATCCTACTTGGAAGACCATTCCTGAAGACATCAAAATTCAAATTGGATGCTTTTTCAGGGACATACTCCTTTGAAATAGATGGCCGCATAGTAATCTTCAATCTAAATAGAGTCATTGACAACCCCCCAGAAGATCGTTCTATCTTCCAGTGTGATGTCATAGACGAAAGTGTGGCTAAAGTTCAAAAGGAAGAGTTTGAAGAGAGGCACACTGGACAAGGTCCAAGTGTGGGTACCCTCTTAACTGACAATAAGAACACTTCGCCATTTTCACAAGCCCCAGATAACCCAGAGCCTGCCCATGATCAAAAGTTAGAATTGAAACCTCTCCCTCCACATCTCAAATATGCTTACCTTGAGGATGAGCAGAAGCTTCTGGTTATTATTGCAGGAGAACTGACTTCTCAACAAGAAGAACAACTACTTAATGTGCTGAAGAAGCATAAGAAGGCAATTGGGTGGAGTTTGGCAGACATAGTGGGAATCAACCCTCAAGTATGCGAGCACGGAATATTTTTAGAAGAGGGAGCAAGACCTGTCCGTCAACCACAAAGAAGATTGAATCCTACCATCTTGAAAGTTGTCAAAAAGGAAGTGACTAGACTATTGGAGGCCGGTATCATATATCCCATTTCAGACAGTGAATGGGTAAGCCCAGTACAAGTGGTGCCCAAGAAGTCCAGAGTCACTACCGTGAAGAATGAGCATGGAGAGCTCATAGCAACTAGAGTTCAGAATGCTTGGAGAGTCTGCATTGATTACAGGCGTCTCAACCAAGCTACTCGTAAGGATCACTACCCACTTCCATTCATTGATCAAATGCTGGATCGCCTGTCAGGTAAATCACATTATTGCTTTTTAGATGGTTACACAGGTTATTTCCAGATTCATATAGCTCCTGAGGATCAGAAAAAGACTACTTTTACATGTCCTTTTGGGACCTACGCTTATAAGAGAATGCCATTTGGCTTGTGCAATGCACCAGCTACTTTCCAAAGGTGCATGATGAGTCTTTTCTCTGATCTTATTGAGGACTGTATGGAAGTTTTTATGGACGATTTTAGTGTTTATGGTGATTCTTTTAACCTTTGCTTAGATGGATTATTTAGAGTATTAGATAGATGTATTAATACAAACCTTGTATTGAATTTCGAAAAATGCCACTTTATGGTAAAGCAAGGGATTGTATTGGGACATGTAGTATCTAATAATGGCATTTCTGTAGACCCAGCAAAGGTGAATGTTATTTCTAGTTTACCTTACCCCTCTTCTGTGAGGGAAGTCCGTTCGTTCCTTGGCCATGCAGGTTTCTACAGGAGATTTATTAAGGACTTTAGTAAGGTGGCACTTCCCTTATCCAGATTACTACAAAAGGATATTGAGTTCGAGTTCAGTGAGGATTGCAAACAAGCATTTGATAAGCTAAAGACTGCTCTAACTCAAGCTCCAATTGTGAGAGGACCCGACTGGAGCCAGCCATTTGAAATCATGTGCGATGCTTCCAACCATGCAATAGGAGCAGCATTGGCTCAGCGTGAAGGTAAGAATCCTTTTGTTATTGCCTATGCGTCTAAGACTTTAGACACTGCCCAGTCCAATTATACTACTACTGAGAAAGAGCTACTTGCTATTGTTTTTTGCTCTGGATAAATTCCGGGCTTATTTACTTGGTAATAGAGTAGTAGTGTATTCGGCCCATGCAGCTCTAAAGTATCTATTGGCTAAAAAGGAATCCAAACCAGGACTTATACGTTGGATACTGCTGTTACAAGAATTTGATTTAGAAATCAAGGATAGGAGTGGTAATCAAAATTTAGTAGCAGACCACTTGAGTCACCTTGAACATATTAAGGATGATTCTACTCCTATAGATGATAATTTTCCTTTTGACAGCCTACAAGCAGTATCTGAGGTAGTCCCTTGGTATGCACCTGTTGCTAATTATTTAGTTAGCGGCACATTTCCTCCACATTTTTCTAAACATCAAAGAGACAAGCTGAAAAGCGAGTCTAAATATTATATATGGGATGACCCATATTTATGGAGATGTGGCGCTGACCAGATAATTAGACATTGTGTACCTCAATCAGAATTCCAGTCTATTTTGGAGGCCTATCACTCATCTGAGAGTGGAGGACATTTTGGCCCTCAACGAACAGCTAGAAAGATCTTAGACTGTGGATTCTGGTGGCCTACTCTTTTTAGAGATGCTGCTGAGTTTTGTAAATCTTGTCACCCATGCCAGAAATTTGGTAACATATCCAAGAGGGATGAGATGCCTCAACAATATATGCTTTTCTGTGAACTTTTTGATGTTTGGGGCATTGACTTCATGGGTCAATTTCCAAATTCTAGTGGATATTTTTATATATTGTTAGCTGTAGATTATGTTTCCAAATGGGTGGAAGCAATTCCTACCCGCACTGATGATGCTAACACTGTTGTTTCCTTTGTGAGAAACCATATTATATGCCGCTTTGGATCACCACGAGCGATCGTGAGCGATCAAGGCACCCATTTTTGTAACAGGAGACTAACAGGATTGATGAAGAAGCATGGGATAATCCATAAAGTTGCAACAGCTTACCATCCCCAAACTAATGAGCAAGCCGAGGTGTCAAACAGAGAAATTAAACGTATCTTGCAAAAGATAGTAAAGCCTCACAGAAAAGACTGGAGCACCAGACTACAAGATGCACTGTGGGCATATAGAACAGCATACAAGACACCCATTGGGATGAGTCCCTTCCGCTTAGTTTATGGAAAAGCTTGTCATCTTCCAGTTGAAATCGAACATAGAGCCTTCTGGGCAGTTAAAGAGTGCAACATGGAAATTGAGAAGGCTGGAGCTGAAAGGAAGTTGCAACTGCAGGAACTGGAGAACCTTCGCCTAGAAGCTTATGAAAACTCCAGAATATATAAGGAAAAGATGAAAGCTGTGCATGATCAAAACATCAAGAAGAGAGAGTTCCAACTTGGAGATTTTGTTCTCCTTTACATATCTCGACTGAGGCTCATGCCCAGTAAGTTGAGATCAAAATGGGAAGGTCCATACAGAGTAGAGAAGGCTGAACCGTACGGAGTTTATCACCTAAGCCATCCTTCAAGCTCTGAACTTATTAAGGTTAATGGACACCGCCTGAAGCTGTACCATGGTGAGAAGGTGCAGAAAAGCAAGGAGCTTGAGATCTTCCACTTGGAAGATCCCCACATAGCAACAGATTGAGCTAATGGAGCGTCCAACTTACGGACGTTAAAGCAAAGTGCTTGGTGGGAGACAACCCACCGCGGTACGATCGTTCTTTTCTTCCCTTTTAGTTTTTCTTCTTTAAATAAGTCTTCTCTCTATTAGTGCTTTCGTACTCTTTCAATTAAATGTCTTTATCTTTCTTAAAAAAGAAAAAAATTTCGCTGCGCGACGCGATCGCACCAGCGACGCGTCCGCGTGGCAGGGGGAGTAAAGAAAAATACAAATGAACAGAAAGTTACGCAGGAGCAGCGCTAGAGTCGTGCCAAAGGCACAAACTATTCCACGCGACCGCGTCGCTGACGCGACTGCGTCGCATGGAAATCATGGCCTCCCTCGCGACCGCGTGCTCCACGCGGCCGCGTGCCCTGCATTTTCGACGTCAAAGGGTGCACAATGCTATATTGTGCGAGAGTAGTGCTGGATTGGTGCTGGAAGCACAATCCTTGTCACGCGACCGCGTCACCGACGCGGCCGTGTCAATTATTTTCTGACGCACACTCACGCGATCGCGTGACCCACGCGATCGTGTCACCCAATTTCGGCAATTAAAATGAATCGAACAGAGAGTTGTGTTGGAGCGAGGCTGCACTCGTGCCAGTAGCGCAACACAGGTCACGCGACCGCGTGACTGACGCGATCGCGTCGTCTTACCTGACGCGCACCCACGCAAACGCGTGCCTTCCGCGGCCGCGTCGTATGCACCGCACAGCTCACCCCAATAGCCAAATTATCTTATCTTTCTCTCCTCCAAACCCTACTTTTTCTTTTCCCCCCTTTTTTCCTCTTTCTCCCTTCCCCCTTCTACCTCACCTTTCACTCTCTCTCTCTCTCCCCTCCATTAACAAGGTTTTACCTTCTTCTCTTTTCCATCATCCTTATTATATTATGTATATATATTATTATTCTCTTTTTCTTTTCTTTTTTCTTTTCAAATCATTCTTTTTCTTTCTTCTTCTTCTTTTCTTTTTACATGGTGTTAGAAACCTTTTGAGTCATTATCTATCATTATATGCTTGTGGATTCTTGCAAATTGTTTGACAATTATTTTTCTCCTATTTAAGGGATTGCTTGCATGTTTCTCTTCATATTTTCTATACCCTATTTACCATGCATGCTATATGTTTGTGAAAAAGCTCATGTGGCATTATGCACTTCTCTATGTTGCTATACTATTCAATGCTTGCTTTTCACAACTTTTCCTTGTTAATTTTATTAATTAGATTTAATTGTCAATACAAACGTGATAGTTTGTTACAAATGGTAATCTAAACTAGACATTGTATGTTTGATATATGCTACTCATGCCTTTGCCTACATGCCAATAGACCTCTTGCATTCCATTGTCCTACATGCACTTGCTATATTTCCATTAATGTGCTTTTCACATGTAATCTGGACCATGTGTTAATGCCATTTATCTTTATTGTGCATTGACTATCACTTACAATACCCTCTTCCTTGCTCTATCTCTTTGAATTTAATTTTCTCTCTCTTCCCCTCTTTCAGGATGGCCACCAAGAAAGGAAAAGAGAAAGCTACTTCCAAACCACCTGCAAGAAGAAGAACTAAAAGAGCATTAGTGGCAGAGCCTTCTTCAATCGCAGTCAAGCCCTCAACAAAAAGAGTTAAGAGGATAATAAAGGTTGACGACAAGGAGAAAGCCTTTCCAGCAAAGGACACTGCGCGATTTTCCAATCGCTACTGTGAGCAGATGTTCTCTATCCTAGCAGAAAGGAACTATAACAATGAATACCTTCTTATCCTCCCGTCCAATATTGCCACCTTTGTTGAGCCGCAAATTGAGCGAAGACAATGGGGTTTCCTACGGAGACAGCCAAGGCAGGTTAATCTTTCTTGGGTAGTTGAGTTCTACTCCAACTTCTACATACCGACCCTGCAGTCTGTTTATGTCCGGCAGAAACAAGTCCCCATCACAGAAGAGGCCATTCAGCAAGTTTTGAGTCTTCCCCCTATTCCAGCAGGAATGGACGCTTTTCAAGAAGCCACCCTTCAGCGCCAGAAATACCAATTTGACTGGGACTCCGTTCTCAAAGTCATCGCTTTACCTGGCAGCCGTTGGATCTACGGATACCACCGCAACCGCCCTAAGGGAATCTTGGCTTCTGCACTTACCTTGGAGGCTCGCGTATGGGCACAGATCATGTCCCATTACGTCTTTTCGAGCACTCACGAGTCCTCCTTCACTGCGGACATGGCTGTTTTACTATGGTGCATCCTTACAGACCAACCTTTGAATCTCTCAAGACACATTCGGCATGCTATGGAACATGTACAAATCGCGGGCAACTTACCTTTCCTCGCCTTGGTCTCAAATCTTGTCTCAGCAGCCGGAGTCTCCTGCAGAGCTGGGGACACCAAAGCCATGCTTCCACGGGATGATCAATACGTCCCTAACAGGAAATACCTCAGATTTTCAGCAGCCACTACAAGCCAGCCTACTGAGCCGGTTGAAGATATTCCTTCTTCAACACCACAAGCATCTACCACTGAGAAATTGCTCCACCAGATACTTGAAAAGTTGGATCGACATGAACAGAAAGCAAAGATGAGAGAGCGTCGTAACGAGCGCCGATTCAAACACCTCAAGGAGCTACTCAAGGGACGCTTCAGAGACTCAGACACCCCGGACTCCACTTCTTTTACCAGTACCGGGAGCCATGATGATCCCGACTGTGGAGCTACTGCCACTAGCCCACCCCTGTTCCTGACAGATGGCACCGAGGACGGTGCAAAGCCTTAAGTGTGGGGAGGTCGGTCAGTACCTGACTTCCGGAGGTAAATTCTCTTTTCTGACACCAATAATTAGGATATTTTAGTTAGATTTTTCTTTCTTTTATAGAATAGAATAAATTGCATAGGTTAGGATAGTTGCATGCATGTTCTACTTGATTGAAAAGACAATAAGTTTCTTTTAAAAATCTATCTTTGGAACAAAATTTCGCTAATTTTTCAAAATTTTTATGATAAATCTGCTTGAGTTGTATTTGGAACATGATGTTTGAGCTAAAGAACACACAACCTGTGAAAGATTTTAGCCTTTATGTATGGTTACATTATTTAACCATAATTATTTTATTCTTGTGTGTTTACTTCTCTATGATTGTAATCTATATTTTGTTTTATCTTATATGTCCAATATTTATTATATTTACATGCTTGCACATGATTGAGGCCATTATTTGTTTAAACTCACTTATCCAAATCAAGCCTACCCTTTTCAATTACCCTTGTTAACCACTTTGAGCCTTTAAAATCCCATTTGTTCTATATTTTACCACATTACTAACCTTAAGCTGAAAAACAATTGCATATCCCAAATTGAATTTTTGGTTAGCTTAAGATAGAATCGTGTGTGCTAGTTAAGTATGGGAAATTGTGGGAACAAAAGTTGTTAAGGGAATGTGTCATAAGAATTTAAAGGAAATTTGGATACCCACTCATGTGAAAATATAAGAATGAAAAATCTATGTGCATTGATAAGCCTTATTTATTCAAAAAAAAAATCAAATCAATAAATAAGGGGATAAAATTATCCCAATGTTAAATTCAGAATTCAAAGATCAATGCACATATGATAGAATTAAAATACAAGGTTGAAACATGAGTATGGGTTGAAAAAGGGAATTATGGGTAGCTAGGCATGAATTTAAAAGTATATAAAATATATGTATATTAGGTGAGAGCTTAGGTTAATTAAATATTCAATTTATAAAGCTCACTTAGCCATATGTATATCCTTACCTGCACCTTGGCCCCATTACAACCCTGAAAAGACCTCATGATGTTTGCAATGGTATATTAACTGCTGTTGATTGGTTAGGAGAAAAACAAGAGTTAGAAAACATGACTAGAGAAGAATAGAGTGATTACCCTATACACTAGAGATTAGAGCGTACATACATTATCAGTGAAGGTTCAATGCTTGAATTTTCATGTTTCCGGCCTTCATAAGCTATCTTCTTGCACTTTTATCGGTTTTATTATATGATGATAGAATTAGTGGAATTTGATTTGTAATTGTTTTGAAGGGCTTATTTACTTTTGATCAAGTGGATAATAATCATATAGTTGCATTTATTTATATATGTAGGATTGCATTGCATTTCATGAGTTTCTGCATGTTCATACTTATTTCCTTGTCTCCTTCAATTTAGCATGAGGACATGCTAATGTTTAAGTGTGGGGAGGTTGATAAACCACTATTTTATAGTTTATATTGCGTTTAATTGTGTGGTTTTGTCGTGATCCTTACCCACTTATTCATCAATTTAGTATGTATTTAGATTTCCTTCCTGAATTTAGTACATGTTTGAAAATTGCTTCCTAGAGACTTTAATTATTTAATTTTAATTCTCCTTTATTCCATTCGATGCTGTAATCTGTGTGTCAAGTGTTTCAGGCTTTATAGGGCATGAATGAGTCAGAGATTGGAGAGGAAGCTAGCAAAAATGGAAGGAACACAAGAATTTGAGGAGATAACAAGCAAAAAGTGACGCGGTCGCATGGCTCACGCGACCGCGCGAAAGAGCGCAAATCGCAGTGACGCGGCCGCATGGCTTGCGCGGCCGCGCAGATTGGAAAGCACAAGCAACGCGGTAGCGTGGACGACGCAAACGCGTGAAGAGGAAAAGCGCAAGCGACGCGTCCGCATGGACGACGCGATCGCGTGACATGCGCGATCTGCATAATCTGCAGAATCCGAAACCAGCGATTTTGGACCCTATTTCGGCCCAGTTTTCGGCCCGGAACAGCAGACTAGAGTCAGAGAATATGCAGAAACAACAGAGACACATTCATTCAGTAGTTTAGATCTAGTTTTTCAGTCTCTTAGGTTTTTCTCTCTAGTTTCTAGAATTTTAATTTTCAATTGGTCTTAGCATTGGAACATTGAGAAGAGTTATTTCCTCATCAAGACTTCATCACTCTAGTTTGTTCTCTTAACTTGGTTTTATTCTTCCACGTTCTTTGTTATGTTCAATTTTGTCATTCAGATATTTTTATGATTAATTGATGCAAGGATTATTTCTTTTTAATTTAATTTCAATTCCAATAATCATGTCTTCTTTTAATTCCCTTTTATGTGCCATGGATTCTTTATTTACAATGCGTGAGTAGTTTCATTACTTGATAGGGAGTTGATTAAAAGGAATTCTTGAGTTGGAAGGATTGAAGGAGAAATTTATAGTTGGGTTAAATGTTGGATTGCTATCCTGTCACCAACGCCAATCCCTTTGAACTAAGTGGGTTGTAACTCGTGAATAGATCTGGCAGTCCAACTTGTTTGACTTTCCCTTACCTAGTAAAGGATAACCAAACAGAGTAACCATTAATTATAAATCAATCTTAAAAATCATTCCATCAATGATAGAGATTCTAACCAATCAATTCCCAGTCAAGGCTTTTATTTTTATTATTTACAATTCCTCAATTTAAATCCCAATTTACTTAGCTCAACTTTTTGGAATATCTGATTAATAAAACAGCACACTTTTCTGCAACTCGTTGGGAGACGACCTGGGACTTAAAACTCCCAGTAATTTTAATTTAAACTTTCTGTGACATATTTCTAAATTGATAGGCAGATTTTCGGTGAGTTAAGAACTATACTTGCAACGTAATCATTTTAATAAATTTTTAATTCACCAGCTTCTGCACTCCATCAACCGCGTCATTCCTTTCTGAAGCCCACTCACGCGATCGCATGCCCTACGCGATCACGTCACCTCAAATTTGGCAAAAATAAAAATTCGAACAGATAGTTGTGCGAGCGCGAGGGCACATAACCTAAGTCACGCGTCCGCGTGACCGACGCGACAGCGTCGATTAATTTAAGCGCCAGTCGCGCGACCGCGTTCCCCACGCGTCCGCGTCGCTTGCGCCGCACAACTTTTTCAACGTTGCCAAATATCTTATCTTCTCTTCCCTATACCTAATTCTTTTCTTCCTTTCTTATTTCTTTTCTTCTTTCTTCTTCCTTTTCTTACTTTCTTCTTCTCATTTTTTTCACCTCCATTATTTTGTTTAATTTATTTGCATACTTTCTTCCATTGCATTTTAATTTTGTGCATCTTTTTATTTTCTTTTCTAAATTTATTAATTTTTCCATTAGTGTTACTTGTTCATATTCAACTGTTGTATATTTTCTGGTATTATTTTGGTACTCAGTGACTTGTTCTACACTGTTGGGTATTATTGTTTACGTCAGTGCTATTCTTTTATGATATTTGTATTAATTTTGCATTGACATGAATTTATATTATCTTGCACTCTCTTTCCCATTGTTGCAAATCTTTGCACTCTTGCTTTGCCATGTACTTCTACTGTTTTCTCACTTGCATGTTGTAGCTACCATGTAATTGAGACCTTTATTATCTGGCATTAACACCCATATTTATTTATTTTCTATCTTTATTTTTGGGTTACTTTTCTTCTTTTCCCTCTTCTTTCAGGATGGCCACTGGTGCACGAAATTGTGATCAATACTTTTCACAACTCAAATAATCCCCGGTAATGAATCCAAAAACTTGGTGTTCAATACCATGGCATAAACACAACTTCGCACAACTAACCAGCAAGTGCACTGGGTCGTCCAAGTAATAAACCTTACGCGAGTAAGGGTCGATCCCACGGAGATTGTTGGTATGAAGCAAGCTATGGTCACCTTGTAAATCTTAGTCAGGAAGATTCAAATGGTTATGGATGATATATGAATAAAACATAAAGATAAAGATAGAGATACTTATGTAATTCATTGGTGAGAACTTCAGATAAGCGAATGGAGATGCTTTGTCCCTTCCGTCTCTCTGCTTTCCTACTGTCTTCATCCAATCCTTCTTACTCCTTTCCATGGCAAGCTGTATGTTGGGCATCACCGTTGTCAGTGGCTACAGTCCCGTCCTCTCAGTGGAAATGTTCAACGTATCCTGTCACGGCACGGCTATCCAGCTGTCGGTTCTCGATCATGTCGGAATAGAATCCAGTGATTCTTTTGCGTCTATCACTAACGCCCCACAATCGCGAGTTTGAAGCTCGTCACAGTCATTCAATCATTGAATCCTACTCAGAATACCACAGACAAGGTTTAGACCTTCTGGATTCTCTTGAATGCCGCCATCAATTCTAGCTTATACCACGAAGATTCCGGTTAAGGAAATCCAAGAGATAAACATTAAAGCCTTGTTTGCTTGTAGAACGGGAGTAGTTGTCAGGCACGCGTTCATAAGTGAGAATGATGATGAGCGTCACATAATCATCACATTCATCAAGTTCTTGAGTGCGAATGAATAACTTGGAATAAGAACAAGCTGAATTGAATAGAAGAACAATAGTAATTGCATTAATACTCGAGGTACAGCAGAGCTCCACACCTTAATCTATGGTGTGTAGAAACTCCACCGTTGAAAATACATAAGAACAAGGTCTAGGCATGGCCGTGAGGCCAGCCTCCCAATACATGATCAAAGGATTCAAAGGCCTAAAGATGATCTAAGATCCCAAGATGAAAATACAATAGCAAAAGGTCTTATTTATAAAGAACTAGTAGCCTAGGGTTTACAGAAATGAGTAAATGACAGAAAAATCCACTTCCGGGCCCACTTGGTGTGTGCTTGGGCTGAGCATTGAAGCATTTTCGTGTAGAGACTCTTCTTGGAGTTAAACGCCAGCTTTTGTGCCAGTTTGGGCGTTTAACTCCCATTCTTGTGCCAATTCCGACGTTTAACGCCGGGCATTTTTGAGCTGATTTGGAACGCCGGTTTGGGCTATCAAATCTCGGGGAAAGTATGGACGATTAAACATTGCTGGAAAGCCCAGGATGTCTACTTTCCAACGCCGTTAAGAGCGCGCCAGTTGGGCTTCTGTAGCTCCTGAAAATCCACTTCGAGTGCAGGGAGATCAGAATCCAACAGCATCTGCAGTCCTTTTCAGTCTCTGAATCAGATTTTTGCTCAGGTCCCTCAATTTCAGCCAGAAAATACCTGAAATCACAGAAAGACACAAAAACTCATATTAAAGCCCAGAAAAGTGAATTTTAACTAAAAACTAATAAAAATATACTAAAAACTAACTAAAATACACTAAAAACATACTAAAAACAATGCCAAAAAGCGTATAAATTATCCGCTCATCACAACACCAAACTTAAATTGTTGCTTGTCCCCAAGCAACTAAAAATCAAATAAGATAAAGAGAAGAGAATATGCAATGAATTCCAAAAACATCTATGAAGATCAGTATTAATTAGATGAGTAGGGCTTTTAGCTTTTTGCCTCTGAACAGTTTTGGCATCTCACTCTATCCTTTGAAATTCAGAATGATTGGCTTCTATAGGAACTCAGAATCCAGATAGTGTTATTGATTCTCCTAGTTAAGTATGATGATTCTTGAACACAGCTACATTATGAGTCTTGGCCGTGGCCCAAAGCACTCTGTCTTCCAGTATTACCACCGGATACATACATGCCACAGACACATAATTGGGTGAACCTTTTCAGATTGTGACTCAGCTTTGCTAGAGTCCCCAATTAGAGGTGTCCAGGGTTCTTAAGCACACTCTTTTTGCCTTGGATCACAACTTTATTTCTTTCTTTTTCTTTCTTTTTCTCTTTCTTCCCTTTTTTTTCGTTTTTTTTGTATTCACTGCTTTTTCTTGCTTCAAGAATCATTTTTATGATTTTTCAGATCCTCAGTAACATGTCTCCTTTTTCATCATTCTTTCAAGAGCCAACCAATCATGAACAACAAATTCAAAAGACATATGCACTGTTTAAGCATACATTCAGAAAACAAAAGTGTTGCCACCACATCAAAATAATAAATCTGTTATAAAATTTAAAATTCATGCAATTCTTCTCTTTTTCAATTAAAAACATTTTTCATTTAAGAAAGGTGATGGATTCATAGGACATTCATAACTTTAAGGCATAGACACTAAGACACTAATGATCACAAGACACAAACATGGATAAACATAAGCATAAAATTCAAAAAATAGAAAAATAAAGAACAAGGAGATTAAAGAACGGGTCCACCTTAGTGATGGCGGCTTGTTCTTCCTCTTGAAGATCTTATGGAGTGCTTGAGCTCCTCAATGTCTCTTCCTTGCCTTTGTTGCTCCTCTCTCATGATTCTTTGATCTTCTCTAATTTCATGGAGGAGGATGGAGTGTTCTTGGTGCTCCACCCTTAGTTGTCCCATGTTGGAACTCAATTCTCCTAGGGAGGTGTTGATTTGCTCCTAATAGTTTTGTGGAGGAAAGTGCATCCCTTGAGGTATCTCAGGAATTTCATGAGGAGGAATTTCCTCATGCTTGCTCCATCCTTTTCTTAGTGATGGGCTTGAGGTCATGCCTTCTCAGTTGAACCGGCTTCCCTCTTGAGTTTCTCTTCTATTGAGCGCCCTCTTCACAAATGTTTATGAGGACTTGGTCCAACCTTTGATCAAAGTTGACCCTTTTTTTGAGTTTGAAAGGGATCTCGGGGATCACCTTCTTCAAGGCCACAACTTCATAGAAGTGGTCTTGATGCACCCTTGAGATGAATCTCTCCATCTCCCATGACTCGGAGGTGGAAGCTTTTGCCTTCCCTTTCCTCTTTCTAGAGGTTTATCCGGCCTTGGATGCCATAAATGGTTACGGAAAAACAAAAAGCAATGCTTTTACCACACCAAACGTAAAAGGTTTGCTCGTCCTCGAGCAAAAGAAGAAAGAAGAGAGTAGAAGAAGTAGAAATAGAGGAGAGGGAGATGGCTTTGTGGTTCGGCCAAAGGGGGGGAGAAGTAGTGTTTAGGGTGTGTGAAAATGAAGGAGTGAAGATGGGTTTATATAGGGGTGAAGAGAGGGTAGGGTTCGGCCATTATGGGTGGGTTTGGAAGGGAAAGTGGGTTTGAATTTGAATGGTGAGGTAGATGGGGTTTTATGAAGGATGGATGTGAATGGTGAAGAGAAAGATGGGATTTGATAGGTGAGGGTTTTTGGGGAAGAGTGGTTGAGGTGATTGGTGAATGGGTGAAGAAGAGAGAGGGTGGTGGAGTAGGTGGGGATCCTATGGGGTCCACAGATCCTGAGGTGTCAAGGAAAAGTCATCCCTGCACCAAGTGGCGAGCAAAATTGCTCTATGTGCCAATTCTGGCGTTAAACGCTGGGCTGGTGCCCATTTCTGGCGTTTAACGCCAACTTCTTGCCCTTTCCTGGCGTTTAACGCCAGTCTGGTGCCCCTTTCTGGCGTTAAATGCCAACTTCTTGCCCCTTCACTGGCGTTTAAACGCCAGCAAGTTCTCCTCCAGGGTGTGCTGTTTTTCTTTCTGTTTTTGCTTTTTCAATTGATTTTGTGACTTCTCATGATCATCAACCTACAGAAAACATAAAATAACAAAGGAAAATAGATAAAATATAACATTGGGTTGCCTCCCAACAAGCGCTTCTTTAATGTCAGTAGCTTGACAGAGGGCTCTCATGGAGCCTCACAGATACTCAGAGCAATGTTGGAACCTCCCAACACCAAACTTAGAGTTTGAATGTGGGGGTTCAACACCAAACTTAGAATTTGGTTGTGGCCTCCCAACACCAAACTTAGAGTTTGACTGTGGGGGCTCTGTTTGACTCTGTTTTGAGAGAAGCTCTTCATGCTTCCTCTCCATGGTGACAGAGGGATATCCTTGAGCCTTAAACACAAAGGATTCTTCATTCACTTGAATGATCAATTCTCCTCTGTCCACATCAATCACAGTCTTTACTGTGGCTAGGAAGGGTCTGCCAAGGATGATGGATTCATCCATGCACTTCCCAGTCTCTAGGACTATGAAATCAGCAGGGATGTAATGGTCTTCAATCTTTACCAGTACATCCTCTACAAGTCCATAAGCTTGTTTCTTTGAATTGTCTGCCATCTCTAGTGAGATTCTTGCAGTTTGTACCTCAAAGATCCCTAGCTTCTCCATTACAGAGAGAGGCATGAGGTTTACACTTAACCCTAGGTCACACAGAGCCTTCTTGAAGGTCATGGTGCCTATGGTGCAAAGTATTGAAAACTTCCCAGGATCTTGTCTCTTTTGAGGTAATTTCTGCCTAGACAAGTCATCCAGTTCTTTGGTGAGCAAAGGGGGTTCATCCTCCCAAGTCTCATTACCAAATAACTTGTCATTTAGCTTCATGATTGCTCCAAGGTATTTAGCAACTTGCTCTTTAGTGACATACTCATCCTCTTCAGAGGAAGAATACTCATCAGAGCTCATGAATGGCAGAAGTAGATCTAATGGAATCTCTATGGTCTCAGTGTGAGCCTCAGATTCCCATGGTTCCTCATTAGGGGACTCATTGGAGGTCAGTGGACGTCCACTGAGGTCTTCCTCAGTGGCGTTCACTGCCTCTTCTTCCTCTCCAAATTTGGCCATGTTGATGGCCTTGCACTCTCCTTTTGGATTCTCTTCTGTATTGCTTGGAAGAGTACTAGGAGGGAGTTCAGTAATTTTCTTGCTCAGCTGACCCACTTGTGCCTTCAAGTTTCTAATGGAGGACCTTGTTTCAGTCATGAAACTTTGAGTGGTTTTGATTAGATTAGAGACCATGGTTGCTAAGTCAGAGTGGTTCTGCTTAGAATTCTCTATCTGTTTCTGAGAAGATGATGGATAAGGCTTGCCATTGCTAAACCTGTTTCTTCCAACATTATTATTGTTGAAACCTTGTTGAGGTCTCTGTTGATCCTTCCATGAGAGATTTGGATGATTTCTCCATGAAGAATTATAGGTGTTTCCATAGGGTTCTCCCATGTAATTCACCTCTTCCATTGAAGGGTTCTCATGATCATAAGCTTCTTCTTCAGATGAAGCATCCTTAGTACTGCCTAGTGCAGCTTGCATTCCAGACAGACTTTTGAGAAATCAAGTTGACTTGCTGAGTCAATATCTTGTTCTGAGCCAATATGGCATTCAGACTTAGTGAGATAGAGTTCGAATTGTGCATTAAGGAGGAGTGTTAGTCCATAAATAGAAGGATGTGAGAAGAGGGGAAGAAATTTTCGAAAATAAAGTCAAAGATTTTAAAAACATTTTGAAAAATTGATTGATAATTTTCGAAAACTAAAAGTGGGAAAAAAATCAAGTGATTTTTGAAAAAGATTTTGAAATTAGAAATAAAAAAGATATGATTGAAAAATTAATTTTGAAAAAGATATGATTTGAAAAATAATTTAAAAAGATTTGATTTTAAAAATTAATGACTTGCCTAACAAGAAAAGATATGATTCAAACATTAAACCTTTCTCAACAAAAAAGGCAACATACTTGAAATGTTCAATCAAATCATTAATTGTTAGCAAGTATCTTTAAAAATGGAAAGAAATTGATTTTGAAAAAGATTTGATTGAAAAGATTTGATTTGAAAAAGATTTGATTTTGAAAAATTTTGAAAACTTAAAAAAAATGAATTAAAAACAGAATCTTCCCTCTTGTGCCATCCTGGCGTTAAACGCCCAGAATGGTGCACATTCTGGCGTTTAACGCCCAAAATACTACCCTTTTGGGCGTTAAACGCCCAGCCAAGCACTCTGGCTGGCGTTTAAACGCCAGTTTGCCTTCCTCACTGGGCGTTTTGAACGCCCAACTTTTTCTGTATAATGTCTCTGCTGTATGTTCTGAATCTTCAATTTTCTGTATTATTGACTTGAAAAGACACAAATTAAAAATATTTTTTTGGATTTTTAATAATGAAGAATAATCAAAATGCAATTAAAATCAAATAACAATGCATGCAAGACACCAAACTTAGCAGTTTGTATACTACTGACACTAACAAAATGAGAATGCATATGACAAACAACAAAACACTCAAGTCAAGAGAATTTAAAGATTAGAGCAAGGAAATCATCAAGAACATCTTGAAGATTAATGAAGACACATGCATGAATTCGAAAAATGCAAGAAGAACAGAAACATGCAATTGACACCAAACTTAACATGAGACACTAGACTCAAACAAGAAACATACAATATTTTTGTTTTTTTTTTATGATTTTGTAATTTTTTTTGGATTTTTCGAAAATTAAAGAAAATAAAGGTATCAAAATTCTTAATGAGAATTCCAGGAATCATGCAATGTTAGTCTAAAGCTTCAGTCTAAAGGAATTAGACATGGCTAGCCAAGCTTCAGCAGGACATTGCATTCAAGAGCTAAATTGATGAGAATCAATCAGCTTTGGTGATGATAAGAATATCACCTTGAAACACTAGAATTCATTCTTAAGAACTCTGAAGAAAAATGCCTAATCTAAGCAACAAGATGAACCGTCAGTTGTCCAAACTCGAAACAATCCCCGGCAACGGCGCCAAAAACTTGGTGCACGAAATTGTGATCAATACTTTTCACAACTCAAAAAATCCCCGGTAATGAATCCAAAAACTTGGTGTTCAATACCATGGCATAAACACAACTTCGCATAACTAACCAGCAAGTGCACTGGGTCGTCCAAGTAATAAACCTTACGCGAGTAAGGGTCGATCCCACGGAGATTGTTGGTATGAAGCAAGCTATGGTCACCTTGTAAATCTTAGTCAGGCAGATTCAAATGGTTATGGATGATATATGAATAAAACATAAAGATAAAGATAGAGATACTTATGTAATTCATTGGTGAGAACTTCAGATAAGCGAATGGAGATGCTTTGTCCCTTCCGTCTCTCTGCTTTCCTACTGTCTTCATCCAATCCTTCTTACTCCTTTCCATGGCAAGCTGTATGTTGGGCATCACCGTTGTCAGTGGCTACAGTCCCGTCCTCTCAGTGGAAATGTTCAACGCACCCTGTCACGGCACGGCTATCCAGCTGTCGGTTCTCGATCATGTCGGAATAGAATCCAGTGATTCTTTTGCGTCTGTCACTAACGCCCCACAATCGCGAGTTTGAAGCTCGTCACAGTCATTCAATCAT
Organism: Arachis stenosperma; assembly: GCF_014773155.1. Lineage (NCBI taxonomy): Eukaryota > Viridiplantae > Streptophyta > Magnoliopsida > Fabales > Fabaceae > Arachis > Arachis stenosperma. Next base: position 47,719,332 of record NC_080377.1, read on the forward strand.
TGAATCCTACTCAGAATACCACAGACAAGGTTTAGACCTTCCGGATTCTCTTGAATGCCGCCATCAATTCTAGCTTATACCACGAAGATTCCGGTTAAGGAAATCCAAGTGATAAACCTTAAAGCCTTGTTTGCTTGTAGAACGGGAGTGGTTGTCAGGCACGCGTTCATAAGTGAGAATGATGATGAGCATCACATAATCATCACATTCATCAAGTTCTTGAGTGCGAATGAATATCTTGGAATAAGAACAAGCTAAATTGAATAGAAGAACAATAGTAATTGCATTAATACTCGAGGTACAGCAGAGCTCCACACCTTAATCTATGGTGTGTAGAAACTCCACCGTTGAAAATACATAAGAACAAGGTCTAGGCATGGCCGTGAGGCCAGCCTCCCAATACATGATCAAAGGATTCAAAGGCCTAAAGATGATCTAAGATCCCAAGATGAAAATACAATAGCAAAAGGTCTTATTTATAAAGAACTAGTAGCCTAGGGTTTACAGAAATGAGTAAATGACAGAAAAATCCACTTCCGGGCCCACTTGGTGTGTGATTGGGCTGAGCATTGAAGCATTTTCGTGTAGAGACTCTTCTTGGAGTTAAACGCCAGCTTTTGTGCCAGTTTGGGCGTTTAACTCCCATTCTTGTGCCAGTTCCGGCGTTTAACGCCGGGCATTTTTGAGCTGATTTGGAACGCTGGTTTGGGCTATCAAATCTCGGGCAAAGTATGGACTATTATACATTTCTGGAAAGCCAAGGATGTTTACTTTCCAACGCCGTTAAGAGCGTGCCAATTGGGCTTCTGTAGCTCTAGAAAATCCACTTCGAGTGCAGGGAGGTCAGAATCCAACAGCATCTGCAGTCCTTTTCAGTCTCTGAATCAGATTTTTGCTCAGGTCCCTCAATTTCAGCCAGAAAATACCTGAAATCACAGAAAAATACACAAACTCATAGTAAAGCCCAGAAAAGTGAATTTTAACTAAAAGCTAATAAAAATATACTAAAAACTAACTAAAATACACTAAAAACATACTAAAAACAATGCCAAAAAGCGTATAAATTATCCGCTCATCAGCCACCACGAAGGGAGAGGAAAAGCTTCTTAATGGGGAGAGAAGACAAGTCCATCTGCACAATCTTTGGAGAAAAGCATCAGTTGGAACAACCCGTCCACCTACACATCTTAGCATGCACCGAGGACAGTGCAATCTTTAAGTGTGGGGAGGTCGATACCGATCTCCATGGGTTAGTTATTTCCTATTTCAACACCAATGTTTTATTTTATTTGATAGTTCATTGTTGCATTTGCATATTTGTTTGATTTTTGCATATTTTACCACTAGGTTAAAGTAATAATTTCTTTTGCAAGAAACTTTTTATAGCATTTCACTAATTTGAATAAAATTTTTTGTACACTTGTTTGAAGTTGTATTTGGAACATGGTTTTTGAGCCAAAGAACACACAATCTGTGAGATTTTGAGCTTATTTATATGGTTACATTATTTAATCATAAATTTTTATTCTTGTGTATTTTCTTCTCTATAATTGTAATCTTTTCTTTGTTCCATTCTATATGTCCAATATTTAATATATTTACATGCTTGCATATGATTGAGGCTATTGTTTGATTCTAGCTCACTTATCCCAAAATTAGCCTACCTTTTACATTACCCTTGTTAGCCCCCTTGAGCCTTTAATTCCCTCTTATTCTATAAACCACAACACTAGCCTTAAGCAGAAAAACAAATTTAAAATCCCAAGTTGAATCTTTGGTTAGCTTAAGATAGAAATTGTGTAATTGTTTAAGTGTGGGAAACCTATTGGGAACATGGATGATAAAAACAAAGGGTAGGAAGCTGAAAAGAATGAAATAATTCAAAATAAAAATTTTGGGAAGCATGCTCATGTGAAATCAAAATAATTGAATTACCATGTGCATTAAAAAAAATTAATTCAGTATTTGAATAAAGGGGATACAAAAGAATTCTCCAAATGCAAAATAAAGCAATGCACATGGGACAAAATTAAAACTAATACATGAGCATGTAACATCAAAAGTGGGAAAAATATGGGAGAATAGGTAAAGAAACTTTGCTTTACAAAGTATGTATGTTAGGTGAGATCTTAGACTAATCAAGGATTCACTTAATTAGCTCACTTAGCCTTATATATACCCTTACCTTTACCTCAGCCCCATTACAACCCTGAAAAGACCTCATGATGTTTGCATTGGTATGCTAAATATTTGTTGATTGATTAGATGAAGAACAAAGTTTTAGAAAGCATGACTAGAGAAGAGTAGAGTGATTACCCTATACACTAGAGAGATTTGAGCGCATATACACTACCAGTGAGGGTTCAGTGCTTAAATTCTATGTTCCCTGCTTTCATGAGCTATCTTCTTACAAGTTTACTTGTCTTTATTTTATATGATTTGAATTAGTGAAATCTGATTTATGTTCGTCTTGGAGAACTTATTTATTTTTAACCAAGTAGGTAGAAACATTTTTGCATGTAGTTGCATTTCATACATCCTACCATTCCTCTTCATCTTTATAGTTTCTCTTGAGCTTAGCATGAGGACATGCTATTGTTTAAGTGTGGGGAGGTTGATAAACCACTATTTTATGGTTTATCTTGTGCTCAATTGAGTGGTTTTTATCAACTCTTTACTCACTTAATCATACAATTCGCATGTTTTACATTTTCCTTCCTGATTTTGTGCTATGATTGAAAACATGCTTCTTTGATCTTATATTTGCTTATTATTAATTCTCTCTTATTGCCATTAGATGCCTTGATATGTGTGTTAAGTGTTTTCAGATATTATAGGACAGGAATGGCTTGGAGGATGGAAAGAAAGCATGCAAAAGTGGAAGGAATACAAGAAGTTGAAGAAGTTGTTAAGTTGTCTAGCCTGACCTCTTCGCACTCAAATGGCTATAACTTTAGCTACACAGATCCAAACAATACGGTTCCAGTTGCGTTAGAAAGCTAACGTCCGGGTCTTCGATTTGATATATAATATGACATAGTTTCCCTAACGCTAGGCGACGCGAACGCGTCGCATCTGCGAACTTCAACCCGCGCGGCCCCGTGGGCGACGCCTCTGCGTCACTTAGCCACGACCTGTACGGACCAGAAAGCGCTGGAAGTGACTTCTGGGCTGTTTTTGACCCAGTTTTCGGCCCAGAGAATACAGATTAGAGGCTATAAAGTGGGGGAATGCATCCATTCAGATCATGCTATTGATAATTCACTTTTCATGTTTTAGATGTAGTTTTTAGAGAGAGAGGTTCTCTCCTCTCTCTTAGGATTTAGGTAGGATTTTTAGAAATTAGGATTTAAAACTTCTCTTAGTTTTTGGAGTGACTCTCGATCCCAGGTTCAAGGTTCTTTTACTTTACATTTATTTCTTATTTTCAGATACTTGAATGCTTATATTAGTTATGTTGCCTATTTGGCTTATGCCAGATTCATGATGATTTCCCTATTTGATGATATTTGAGGTATTTCAGTTTAATATTGCTTTCTTTTGTTTATGCTATTGATTATTCCTAATCTGAAGATATTTTATTCCAATAGATTTAATTTCTTTTCTTTTTGGTCTTGGTTAAGAAATCAGTAACTCAGGAGTTATCTTAGCTCAATATAATTGATAACTGTTATCTTGCTAATTGAACTGAACTTCAATATTCCCAACCTTTTCTTAGGAAATAAATAGGATTCGAAGGTCTAACTAATTAGTCCCTTGACTTTCCTTTGCTTTAGCAAAGGTTAACTAAGTGGAATTAAGATTCAACTTTCATTATTATTGATAAGAATAACTAAGTCTGGACTTCCAATTTCTCTTACCTTGCCAAAGGGTTTGCTTTACAGTATTTATTTATTTTAATTGTCAATTAAATTATTTGCCATATTTATTCCTCATTCTCAAAACCTCAATTTTACCTTTTTCATAGCCAATAATAAGAACATACCTCCCTGCAATTCCTTGAGAAGACGACCCGAGGTTTAAATACTTGGTGCACGAAATTGCAATAACACTTTTGCAATCCCGCACAACTAACCAGCAAGTGCACTGGGTCGTCCAAGTAATACCTTGCGTGAGCAAGGGTCGATCCCACGGAGATTGTCGGCTTGAAGTAAGCTATGGTTATCTTGTAAATCTTAGTCAGGGTATCAGAAATTATCAGGATTGATTGTGAAAAGCAAAAGAACATGAAATAAGTACTTGTATGTAGGGTTTCACCGTTGTCAGTGGCTACCTCCCATCCTCTCACTGAAAATGTTCCTATGCTCTGTCACAGCATGGCTAATCATCTGTCGGTTCTCGGTCAGGCCAGAATAGAATCCATTGATTCTTTTGCGTCTGTCACTAACGCCCCGCCTGCTAGGAGTTTGAAGCACGTCACAGTCATTCAGTCATTGAATCCTACTCAGAATACCATAGACAAGGTTTAGACCTTCCGGATTCTCTTGAATGCCGCCATCAGTTCTAGCTTATACCACGAAGATTCTGGTTAAGGAATCCAAGAGATATCTACTCAATCTAAAGTAGAACAGAGGTGGTTGTCAGGCACATGTTCATAGTTGAGAATGATGATGAGTGTCACGGATCATCACATTCATCCGGGTTAAGAGCAAGTGATATCTTAGAATTGAGGCAAGCATGATTGAATAAGAAACAGTAGTAATTGCATTAATCCATCAAGACACAGCAGAGCTCCTCACCCCCAACCATGGGGTTTAGAGACTCATGCCGTGGAAAGTATACAATGAAACGTGTAAAAATGTCATGAGGTCCTTGATACAATGTCAAAAGATCCTATTAATAGTAAACTAGTATCCTATGGTTTACAGAAATGAGTAAATGACATAAAAATCCACTTCCGGGCCCACTTGGTGTGTGCTTGGGCTGAGCAATGAAGCATTTTCGTGTAGAGACCTTTTCTGGAGTTAAACGCCAGCTTTCATGCCAGTTTGGGCGTTTAACTCCAAGTTTTATGCCAGTTCTAGCGTTTAACGCTGGAATTCCTGAGTGTGACTTTGAACGCCGGTTTGAGCCATCAAATCTTGGGCAAAGTATGGAATATCATATATTGCTGGAAAGCCCAGGATGTCTACTTTCCAACGCCGTTGAGAGCGCGCCAATTGGGTCTCTGTACCTTCAGAAAATCCACTTTGAGTGCAGGGAGGTCAGAATCCAACAGCATCTGCAGTCCTTTTCAGTCTCTGAATCAGATTTTTGCTCAGAACCTTCAATTTCAGTCAGAAAATACCTAAAATCACAGAAAAACACACAAACTCATAGTAAAGTCCAGAAAAGTGAATTTTAACTAAAAACTAATAAAAATATACTAAAAACTAACTAAATCATACTAAAAACATACTAAAAACAATGCCAAAAAGCGTATAAATTATCCGCTCATCACAACACCAAACTTAAATTGTTGCTTGTCCCCAAGCAACTGAAAATCAAAATAGAATAAAAAGAAGAGAATATACTATAGACTCCAAAATATCAAAGAAACATAGTTCCAATTAGATGAGCGGGACTAGTAGCTTTTTGCCTCCGAACAGTTTTGGCATCTCACTCTATCCTTTGAAGTTCAGAATGATTGGCATCTATGAGAACTCAGAACTCAGATAGTGTTATTGATTCTCCTAGTTAAGTATGATGATTCTTGAACATAGCTAGTGTATGAGTCTTGGCTGTGGCCCAAAGCACTCTGTCTTCCAGTATTACCACCGGATACATACATGCCACAGACACATAATTGGGTGAACCTTTTTAGATTGTGACTCAGCTTTGCTAGAGTCCCCAATTAGAGGTGTCCAAGGTTCTTAAGCACACTCTTTTTGCCTTGGTTCACAACTTTATTTCTTTCTTTTTTTTTTCTTTTTCTTCTCTTTTCTCTTTTTTTTTTGAAAATTTTTTTTTCACTGCTTTTTCTTGCTTCAAGAATCAATTTGATGATTTTTCAGATCCTTAATAACAGTTCTCTTTCTCCTCATTCTTTCAAGAGCCAACAATTTTAACATTCTCAAAACAACAAATTCAAAAGACATATGCACTGTTCAAGCATTCATTCAGAAAACAAAAAGTATTGTCTCCACATCAAACTAATTCAACTAGTTTCATGGATAAATTTCGAAATCCTGTACTTCTTGTTCTTTTGTGATTAAAGCATTTTTCATTTAAGAGAGGTGATGGATTCATAGGACATTCATAGCTTTAAGGCATAGACTTTAAATTTTATTAATTATGAATTAAGACAAAGACTCAAAACTAGATATAAAATGAAACTAAAAGAAAAAAATGAGAAAATTTAAACTAGGCTCCTAATGATAGAGGTTTTCACAGAGTTAGGACTCAACAACCTTGATTTTGAGAAGTGGATGCTCCCTCAGCTTGAGAGGAGAGCTTTTGGCGTTTCTTGGAGTTCACGCCCCTGCTTCTCTTGCTCCTTCCATTGACTTCTTGGTGATTGGATGTTCAATGGGTATGAATTCATCTGCTCCCATCTTCACCCCAGCCTCTTCACAGAGCAAGGAGATCAAGCTTGGGTAAGCCAATTTGGTTACAGTGGAATTCTTATTTGCAATTGTGTAGATCTCACAAGCAATCACATGATGAACCTCCACTTCTCTTCCAAGCATAATGCAATGAATCATCACTGCTCTCTTGATAGTGACCTCAGAACGGTTGCTAGTGGGCAATATGGAACGCCCAATAAAGTCTAGCCAACCTCTTGCAATTGGTTTGAGGTCTCCCCTCTTGAGTTGGTTTGGGACACCCTTAGAATTGGTTATCCACTTAGTTCCAGGGAGGCATATGTCCTCTAGAACTTGATCCAACCCTTTATCTGCTCTCACCATTCTCCTATTAAAGGAGTCAGGATCATCTTGCAGTTGAGGCAACTTGAAGATTTCTCTTATTTTGTCCAGATGGAAGTACATAACTTTCTCTCTGACCATGGTTCTGTAGGTATGGTAAGCGGTTCCAGTCATTCTCTGCTTATCTGTCAGCCACAGATTTGAGTAGAATTCCTGAACCATGTTCCTTCCAACCTTTGTCTCAGGATTGGTTAGAACATCCCATCCTCTGTTTCGAATTTGCTCTTGGATCCCCGGATATTCATCTTCTTTCAGATCAAATTTTACTTCCGGGATCACTGACCTCAGACCCATTATTTTGTGATAATGGTCTTCATGTTCTTTGGTTAAGAACTTCTCTTGATTCCAAAGATTCTTTGGATTATTCTCTTTCTTTCCTCTTAAATTGGTTTGTTTTCCCTTAGGAGCCATGATCTTGATGAATCTTGGCTTAGTGATCACGGAAAAGTACACCAAACTTAGAGGTTTGCTTGTCCTCAAGCAAAAGAAAGAAAAGAAGAGAGAGGGAGGAAGAGGAAATTCGAATGGTGTGGTGGAAAGAGGGAGCCAAACGTGTATTTATAAGGTGGGGGGGGGAGAGGTTTCGAAAAAAAAAGAAAAATTGAAAGGAGATTTGAGAAGATATGGAAAGAATTTGAGAAAAGGGTGAGTTTTTGAACAAAATTTGGGTTTGATTTGAGAGATTTGAAGAATGATTTTGGATTTTTGAAAATTTGAAAGTGAATGATGAGAGATTGAAATGTATTTTTTGTAGAAAAATATGGGTAAGAAAAGGAAAGTTTGAAAAAATCTGATTTGAAAACAAAATTGTGGTCCCCCCCACCTTTCTGGCGTTAAACGCCCAGAACGGCACCCATTCTGGCGTTTAACGCCCATTTGATGCCCCTTTTGGGCGTTTAACGCCCAGCCAGGTGCCCTGGCTGGCGTTAAACGCCAGAATTCCTTTATCACTGGGCGTTTTTCCAAAACGCCCAGGATGCTGCACACCTGGCGTTAAACGCCCAGAATGGTGCCCATTCTGGCGTTTAACGCCCAAAATGGCACCATTCCTGGCGTTAAACGCCCAGAATGATACCCATTCTGCTTTTTGAGCTGAATCCTTCTGTAACTCTGTGAATTCCTTCATTTTTGATACTTGTCTCTGTAAGAACTAATCATATAACCTCCTAATGACTGGGTTGCCTCCCAGCAAGCGCTTCTTTACTGTCTTTAGCTGGACCTTTACTGAGAATCACTCAAGTCTCAGTTTTGAGCATTCCTGCTCAAAATTGCTTTCAAGATAATGCTTGATTCTCTGTCCATTAACAATGAACTTTTTGTCAGAATCAACATCCTGAAGCTCAACATATCCATATGGTGACACTCCTGTAATCACATACGGACCCCTCCATCGGGATTTGAGTTTTCCTAGAAACAATTTGAGCCTGGAGTTGAAGAGCAGAACTTTTTGTCCTGGCTCAAAGACTCTGGTTGACAATTTCTTGTCATGCCACTTCTTTGCCTTTTCCTTATAAATTTTTGCATTTTCAAAGGCATTGAGTCTGAACTCCTCTAGCTCATTTAACTGGAGCAATCTTTTTTCACCAGCTAACTGAGCATCCATGTTTAGGAATCTGGTCGCCCAGTAGGCTTTATGTTCCAGTTCCACAGGCAAATGACAGGCCTTCCCATACACCAGTTGGTATGGAGAGGTTCCTATAGGAGTCTTGAATGCTGTTCTGTATGCCCACAGAGCATCATCCAAGCTTTTTGCCCAATCCTTTCTTCGGGCTATTACAGTCCGTTTCTAGGATTCTTTTTAGCTCTCTGTTAGAGACTTCAGCTTGCCCATTTGTCTGTGGATGATACGGAGTTGCCACTTTATGGCTGATTCCATATCTAACCATAGCAGAGTATAGCTGTTTATTGCAGAAGTGAGTGCCCCCATCACTGATTAGTACTCTGGGAACACCAAATCTGCTGAAGATGTGTTTCTGGAGGAACTTTAGCACGGTCTTAGTATCATTAGTGGGTGTAGCAATTGCTTCTACCCACTTAGATACATAGTCCACTGCCACCAGAATGTAAGTGTTTGAGTATGATGGTGGGAATGGACCCATGAAGTCAATTCCCCATACATCAAACAATTCTATCTCTAATATCCCTTGTTGAGGCATGGCATATCCGTGAGGCAGGTTACCAGCTCTTTGGCAACTGTCACAGTTACGCACAAACTCTCGGGAATATTTATAGAGAGTAGGCCAGTAGAAGCCACACTGGAGGACTTTAGTGGCTGTTCGCTCACTTCCAAAATGTCCTCCATACTGTGATCCATGGCAATGCCATAGGATCCTTTGTGCTTCTTCTCTGGGTACACATCTGCGGATCACTCCGTCAGCACATCTCTTAAAGAGATATGGTTCATCCCAGAGGTAGTACGTGGCATCTGAAAGCAATTTCTTTCTTTGCACACTGCTGTACTCCTTGGGTATGAACCTCACAGCTTTATAATTTGCAATATCTGCAAACCATGGAGCTTCCTGAATGGCAAAGAGTTGCTCATCTGGGAAAGTCTCAGAGATCTCAGTAGAAGGGAGGGACGCCCCAGCTACTGGTTCTATTCGGGACAGATGATCAGCTACTTGGTTCTCTGTCCCTCTTCTGTCTCTTATTTCTATATCAAACTCTTGCAGAAGCAACACCCATCTGATAAGCCTGGGTTTTGAATCCTGCTTTGTGAGTAAGTATTTAAGAGCAGCATGGTCAGTGTACACAACCACCTTGGATCCTACTAGATAAGATCTAAACTTGTCAATGGCATAAACCACTGCAAGTAATTCTTTTTCTGTGGTTGTGTAATTCTTCTGTGCATCATTTAGAACACGGCTAGCATAATAAATGACATGCAGAAGTTTGTTATGCCTCTGTCCCAACACTGCACCAATGGCATGGTCACTGGCATCACACATTAATTCAAATGGCAATGTCCAATCTGGTGCAGAGATGACTGGTGCTGTGACCAGCTTAGCTTTCAGGGTCTCAAACGCCTGCTGACACTGTGTGTCAAACACAAATGGTGTGTCAGCAGCTAGCAGGTTACTCAAAGGTTTTGCAATTCTCGAAAAATCCTTTATAAACCTTCTATAAAATCCTGCATGCCCCAAAAAGCCTCTGATTGCCTTAACATTGGCAGGTGGTGGTAATTTTTCAATTACTTCTACCTTTGCCTTATCCACCTCTATTCCCTTGTTTGAAATTTTATGCCCAAGGACAATTCCCTCAGTCACCATAAAGTGACATTTCTCCCAGTTTAAAACCAGGTTAGTCTCTTGGCATCTTTTCAGGACAAGTGCTAAGTGGTTAAGACAGGAGCTGAATGAGTCTCCATATACTGAGAAGTCATCCATGAAGACTTCCAAAAATTTCTCTACCATATCTGAGAAGATAGAGAGCATGCACCTCTGAAAGGTTGCAGGTGCATTGCACAGACCAAAAGGCATCCTTCTGTAGGCAAACACGCAAGAAGGGCAAGTAAATGCTGTTTTCTCTTGGTCCTGAGGATCTACTGCAATTTGGTTGTAACCTAAATAGCCATCCAAAAAGCAGTAGTAATCATGACCAGCTAGTCTTTCTAGCATTTGGTCTATGAATGGTAAAGGAAAATGATCCTTTCTGGTGGCTGTATTGAGCCTTCTGTAGTCAATACACATGCGCCACCCTGTGACTGTTCTTGTAGGAACCAGCTCATTTTTTTCATTATGAACCACTGTCATGCCTCCCTTTTTGGGGACAACTTGGACAGGGCTCACCCAGGGGCTATCAGAAATAGGATAAATAATCCCAACCTCTAGTAATTTAGTGACCTCTTTCTGCACCACCTCCTTCATGGCTGGATTTAGCCTCCTCTGTGGTTGAACCACTGGTTTGGCATTATCCTCCAACAGGATCTTGTGCATGCATCTAGCTGGGCTAATGCCCTTAAGATCACTTATGGACCACCCAAGAGCTGTCTTGTGTGTCCTTAGCACTTGAATCAGTGCTTCCTCTTCCTGTGGATTTAAAGCAGAGCTTATAATCACTGGAAAAGTGTCACCCTCTCCCAGAAATGCGTACTTCAGGGATGGTGGTAGAGGTTTGAGTTCAGGTTTGGGAGGTTTATCCTCCTCCTGAGGAATTTTCGAAAATTCCTTTGCTTCCTCTAGTTCTTCTTGATCAGGTTGAGCATCTTTGAAGATGTCCTCAAGCTCTGATTCTAGGCTTTCAGCCATATTGATCTCTTCTACCAGAGAGTCAATAATGTCAGCGCCCATGCAGTCATTTGGAGTGTCTGGATGCTGCATAGCTTTTACAGCATTCAACTTGAACTCATCCTCATTGACTTTCAGGGTTACTTCCCCTCTTTGTACATCAATGAGAGTTCGTCCAGTTGCTAGGAAAGGTCTTCCTAGAATGAGAGTTGCACTCTTGTGCTCCTCCATTTCCAGCACCACAAAGTCAGTTGGAAAGGCAAAGGGCCCAACCTTGACAATCATGTCCTCTATTATGCCTGATGGAGGTTTAATAGAGCCATCAGCAAGTTGGAGGCATATCCTGGTTGGTTTGACTTCTCCAGTCAACCCAAGCTTTCTGATAGTGGATGCAGGTATTAGATTGATGCTTGCTCCAAGATCACATAGGGCTGTCTTGGTGCAAGCGCCCTCTAATGTGCATGGTATCATAAAGCTTCCAGGATCTTGAAGCTTTTCTGGTAAGCTTTTCAGAATGACTGCACTGCATTCTTCAGTGAGAAACACTTTTTCAGTTTCTCTCCAATCCTTCTTATGACTTAAGATCTCTTTCATGAACTTAGCATAAGAAGGTATTTGCTCAAGTGCCTCTGCAAACGGAATCTTTATTTCAAGAGTCCTTAGATAGTCTGCAAAGCGGGCAAATTGTTTATCCTGTTCCGCTTTGCAGAGTTTCTGAGGATAAGGCATCTTGGCTTGATATTCTTCAACCTTAGATGCTGCAGGTTTATTCCTTACAGAAGTGGTTGAAGAAGCCTTTTTAGAGGGATTACTGTCAGCACTCTCAGGTGTCTGATCCTCCCTTGGCGTCTGAATGCCAGGATTGGGTGGAAAATGGGCGTTTAACGCCAACTTTTCCCCCTTTTCTGGCGTTTGAACGCCAGAACTGGGCAAGGAATGGGCGTTTAACGCCAGCTTTCCTTCCCTTTCTGGCGTTTGAACGCCAACAACATTCCTCTCTGGGCTCTTACTGTCCTCAGAGGGATTTTGAACAGTGGTTTGGTTATCCTCTGTCAATTGTTCCTTGTTTGGCTTTTTGCTCTTTTGAGCAGTGGTATTCAGTGTTCTCCCACTCCTCAGTTGAACTGCTTGACATTCTTCTGTTATCTGTTTAGATATTTGCTGTTTTGCTTGATTCAACTGCAGTTCTATGTTCTTGTTAGCAACCTTAGTATCATGGAGCATTTCTTTAAATTCTGCTAACTGTTCTGTCATCAGGAGCAATTGTTGATTAAGCTCATTCATCTGTTCTTGAGGATTAGGATCAGTGACTAATGCCATGACTTCCTCTTTTGGAACGAACTCATTGCTAGAATATAAGTATTGGTTTCTAGCAACAGTGTCTATAAGCTCTTGAGCTTCTTCAATTGTCTTCCTCATGTGTATAGATCCACCAGCCGAGTGGTCTAAAGACATCTGAGCTTTTTCTGTGAGCCCATAGTAGAAGATGTCTAACTGTACCCACTCTGAAAACATTTCAGAGGGGCATTTTCTAAGCATACCTTTATACCTCTCCCAGGCATTATAAAGGGATTCATTATCCTCTTGTTTAAAGCCTTGGATGTCTAGCCTTAGCTGTGTCATCCTCTTTGGAGGGTAAAAATGATTCAGGAATTTGTCTGACAACTGTTTCCATGTCTTTATGCTTGCTGTAGGTTGGTTATTCAACCACCTTTTAGCTTGATCTTTTACAGCAAATGGAAACAGTAATAGTCTGTAGACATCCTGATCTACCTCTTTATCATGTACTGTGTCAGCAATTTGTAAGAACTGTGCCAGAAACTCAGTAGGTTCTTCCTGTGGAAGACCAGAATACTGGCAATTTTGCTGCACTATGATAATGAGTTGAGGATTTAGCTCAAAGCTGCTTGCTTTGATGGGAGGTGTACAGATGCTACTCCCATATGTAGCTGTAATGGGGTTAGCATATGACCCCAGAGTCCTTTTGGACTGATCAATCCCTCTTAGGTTCATAGTGGACAAAAGGGAAATGATAATGATTGCAAACAGATAAATTTTGTTTTTGTTTTTGTTTTTTTTTTTTGAATTAAACGAAAAAAAAATTAAAATAAAATAAAAGGAAATTAAAATAAAAATTCGAAAATCAAAAAGAAGACAAGATCAAAGCAAATTGAGAACTAAATCAATTAGTTAATTAAAAAGATTTTGAAAAAAAAAAGCGATTAGAAAGATATGATTGAAAAGTTTTATGAAAAAGATTTGATTTTTGAAAAGAGGAAACAGGAAAACCACAAAAAGACACCAAACTTAAAATTTTTAGAAAATCAAACACTAATTTTCGAAAATTTTAAAGGAAAAACACAAAGAGGACACTAAACTTAGAATTTATATGAATCAAAAAGGGACTAAGAACATGCAAAATCGAAAATTTTAAAAGAAAAACAAAAGCATGCAATTGACACCAAACTTAGAATATGAAACTAGACTCAACTAAAAGACTCTAAACCAACAAAAATAAAACAGTCCTAATCTAAGCAACAAGATAAGCCGTCAGTTGTCCAAACTCGAACAATCCCCGGCAACGGCACCAAAAACTTGGTGCACGAAATTGCAATAACACTTTTGCAATCCCGCACAACTAACCAGCAAGTGCACTGGGTCGTCCAAGTAATACCTTACGTGAGCAAGGGTCGATCCCACGGAGATTGTCAGCTTGAAGCAAGCTATGGTTATCTTGTAAATCTTAGTCAGGGTATCAGAAATTATCAGGATTGATTGTGAAAAGCAAAAGAACATGAAATAAGTACTTGTTTTGCAGTAATGGAGAATAGGTTGAGGTTTTGGAGATGCTCCATCTTCTGAATCTCTGCTTTCCTACTGTCTTTTTCATCAAACACGCAAGGCTCCTTCCATGGCAAGCTGTATGTAGGGTTTTACCGTTGTCAGTGGCTACCTCCCATCCTCTCAGTGAAAATGTTCCTATGCTCTGTCACAGCATGGCTAATCATCTGTCGGTTCTCGGTCAGACCGGAATAGAATCCATTGATTCTTTTGCGTCTGTCACTAACACCCCGCCTGCTAGGAGTTTGAAGCACGTCACAGTCATTCAGTCATTGAATCCTACTCAGAATACCACAGACAAGGTTTAGACCTTCCGGATTCTCTTGAATGCCGCCATCAGTTCTAGCTTATACCACGAAGATTCTGGTTAAGGAATCCAAGAGATATCTACTCAATCTAAAGTAGAACAGAGGTGGTTGTCAGGCACATGTTCATAGTTGAGAATGATGATGAGTGTCACGGATCATCACATTCATCCGGGTTAAGAGCAAGTGATATCTTAGAATGGAGGCAAGCATGATTGAATAAGAAACAGTAGTAATTGCATTAATCCATCAAGACACAGCAGAGCTCCTCACCCCCAACCATGGGGTTTAGAGACTCATGCCGTGGAAAGTATACAATGAAACGTGTAAAAATGTCATGAGGTCCTTGATACAATGTCAAAAGATCCTATTAATAGTAAACTAGTATCCTAAGGTTTACAGAAATGAGTAAATGACATAAAAATCCACTTCCGGGCCCACTTGGTGTGTGCTTGGGCTGAGCAATGAAGCATTTTCGTGTAGAGACCTTTTCTGGAGTTAAACGCCAGCTTTCATGCCAGTTTGGGCGTTTAACTCCAAGTTTTATGCCAGTTCCAGCGTTTAACGCTGGAATTCCTGAGGGTGACTTTGAACGCCGGTTTGGGCCATCAAATCTTGGGCAAAGTATGGACTATCATATATTGCTGGAAAGCCCAGGATGTCTACTTTCCAACGCCGTTGAGAGCGCGCCAATTGGGCTTCTGTAGCTCCAGAAAATCCACTTTGAGTGCAGGGAGGTCAGAATCCAACAGCATCTGCAGTCCTTTTCAGTCTCTGAATCAGATTTTTCCTCAGAACCTTCAATTTCAGTCAGAAAATACCTGAAATCACAGAAAAACACACAAACTCATAGTAAAGTCCAGAAAAGTGAATTTTAACTAAAAACTAATAAAAATATACTAAAAACTAACTAAATCATACTAAAAACATACTAAAAACAATGCCAAAAAGCGTATAAATTATCCGCTCATCAATACTCGATTATCAATTTTAAAGGGGTTTGTTACTTGTGACAACCAAAACGTTTGCACGAAAGGATTTTTGTTGGTTTAGAAACTATATCTACAACGCGACTACTTTTATAAAATTCTTTACTAGCAAAAATCCTAACGTCAGTGTCCTAGAAAAATACCTTGTTTAACCATAAAATGACATTTTTCAAAATTCAATACAAGGTTTGAACTGACACACTTGTCTAATACTCTAGCTAAACTATCCAAGCAAAGGTTGAAAGAATCACCATACACACTAAAATCATCCATGAAAACTTCCATACAGTCTTCAAGAAGATTTGAGAAAATGCTCATCATGCATCTTTGGAACGTAGCCGGTGCATTGCATAGGCCAAAAGACATTCTCTTGTATGCATACGTTCTAAAGGGACATGTAAAAGTAGTCTTTTCTTGATCCTCAGGAGCTATATGAATCTGAAATTATCCAGTGTACCCATCTAAAAAGCAGTAGTGTGATTTACCTGACAGGCGATCAAGCATCTGATCGATAAAAGGCAGGGGGTAGTGATCCTTGCGGGTAGCCTGGTTGAGGTGCCTATAATCAATGCACACCTTCCAGGCATTCTACACTCTAGTTGTTATGAGCTCTCCTTGCTCATTCTTCACTATTGTGACTCCAGACTTCTTGGGCACCACTTGTACTAGCCTGACCCATTCGCTATCTGAGATATGGTAGATTATGTCTGCTTCAAGTAATCTGGTTACTTCTTTCTTGACAACTTCCAAAATGGTGGGATTAAGCCGCCTTTGAGGTTGACGGACAGGCCTTGCTCTCTCTTCTAAAAATATTCGGTGTTCACAGATTTAGTGGCTGATGCCAACTATATATGCCAAGCTCCACCCAATTGCTTTCTTGTGTCTTCTCAGCATACTAAGCAGTTGCTCCTCCTGTTGGAAAGTGAGTTCCCTTGCAATGTTGACTGGGAGCTTCTAATTATCCTCATGGTAAGCATATTTGAGGTGGGGTGGAAGGGGCTTTAGTTCTATTTTCTGCTCCTGGCTAGGCACTTGATCATCTGAGGCTATGTGTGGTGGTATGACATATTCAAGAAGCTTAGAGGGCTTCCCCACACTTGCACCTTGCTCTATGTGCATCTCTTCTATTTCTTCCTGATGGACTACAGCCACGGCCTCATCAATAATATCGCACTGGAAGATGGAATGATCCTCCGGTGGGTGCTTTATAGCTTCATCCAGATTGAAGCTCACTGTTCTGCCATCTATCTCAAAAGAGTAAGTTCCTAAGAAGGCATCCAACTTGAACTTCGAAGTCTTCAGAAATGGCCTTCCCAGCAGGAGGGATGATGGTCTTCCTGAGTCATTAGGGGGCATCTCCAAAATGTAAAAATCAATAGGGAATGTTAGCCCCTTAATGCTCAGTAGCACGTCCTCAGCAATCCCAATCACCGAGATTATGCTTTTATCTGCCAAAACAAAGTGTGTTGCTGACCTTTTTAAAGGAGGTAGCCTCAAAGCATCATATACAGATAATGGCATAATACTCACACATGCTCCTAGATCACACATGCAGTCAAAAATTGTTACACCCTCAATAGTACAGCTAACCATGCATAGACCTGGATCACTATATTTTTCTGGTATATCACCCATTAAAGTAGATATAGAGCTACCTAAAGGAATAGTTTCTAATTCATTAATTTTATCCTTATGCATGCACAAATCTTTTAGAAATTTTGCATATTTAGGTACTTGCTGAATAGCATAAAAAAAGGGAATAGTTACTTCAACCTTTTTAAAGATCTCTACCATTTTGGGATCGAGCTCCATCTACTTTCTGGACTTCCTTGCAAGGTGTGGAAAGAGGATAGGGATGGCGTCACGTGTAGCTTTAGTTGTCCTTGATGCGCCATTCTCTGGTTGAGTTGCTTCTTCTGCAACCATGTCTTGTACTTCCTCTTTATCTTTAGCATCTTCTACTTCAACAACATCTTCAACTTGAATATTCTTCTTTGAGCTTGGCTCCTCATGACTCCTCCCTTGCAGTGTAGTTTTGGACCTCAAAGTGATGGCATTGATGCCTCCTTTGGGGTTGGGTAAAGGTTGAGATAGAAGTGAATTAGAGCTTGCAGGTTAACTGTTGGGGGTATTCATAGATCCAATCTGTAAAACGAGAGATTGTACAACAAAGGTCAGACCGTTCAAGGTAGAGCTAAGTGTGTTCTCCATGGTCTTTTGTCTTTGCTCAATAGATTGAAGCAACTCGTCATTGGAAGAAGAAGGTGGGTAAGTGACTTGAGGGGCTTGCTGTTAGTTGTTTTGAGATCCCTAGGCTTGCCTTTGGTGAGGTGCTCGGTAAGGCTGGATTTGGTTCTGCTATCTGTTGTTGTTGTTCCATCTCTAATTCCCATTGTTGTCTCTGCCTCCTCTGTTGTATTTGTCCCTCCATCCTTGGTTGGAATTATCTCTCCATCCCTGGTTGGAGTTGTCTTGCCAACCTTAATTGTAGTTTCCACCTTGGTTATAGTTACCGCCTTGTTGATAGTATCCTTGATTCGGGCAGTCATAGAAATTATGAGTAGCTGCCAAGGTGTTGTCTTCTTGTTGGAGCTGCGGACACTCATCAGTGTAATGAGTATAATTGGCACATATTCTGCATACTCTTTGAGGAACCAACTGTTGATTCTGTTGTGCTGGGGGAGGCTGAGGTTGTTGTTGATTCAGCTTTATCTGCTTTAGTAGGTTGGTTATCTCACATAGAGTCTGTGTGAGAGCAGTAGTCTCACTGCTAGAGAAAACCTTTGCAATAGCCTTGGGATGGTTGTTCCTGTGCTTGTGATTTCGAGTAGACTCAGCTAGGTCGCTAATCAGTTGCCATGCTTCATCTGCGGTCTTGTACTTTTTCAGAGAACCATTACTCGCACCATCCAATGTAGACTTATCCTGAGGCTTCATGCCTTGTGTGAAGTAGTTGATCAACATCAAATTGTCAATCATGTGGTGGGGGCATGCATCCAAAAGATTCCTGAAGCGCTCCCAATACTCATAAAGGGTCTCTGATTCGCCATGAATAATGCAGGAAATTTCTTTCCTCAGTCTATCAGTAACTTCAGCTGGAAAGTATTTTTCCAAGAATTCCCTCCTGAGCATATCCCAGTTAGTAACAACTGCTTCTGGTAGAGTGTAGTACCACTCCCTCACCTTTCCCTTAAGAGAAAATGGGAAGGCGGTTAGCAGAATAGAAGTCTCATCTGCACCATGAAGCCTAACAGTAGAACAGCTTGTCTGAAAATCCCTAAGGTACTTTATAGGCTCCTGAGAAGGTAAGCCATGAAATTTAGGTATCAAGTTGATTAGTACAGTCTTCAGTTCAAAATCTGCAGCCAGATTTGGGTGACGCACTTGATACGGCTGCAGTGTAAAGTCTGGAGCTCCTGCCTCCTGGAGAGTAATCCTTCTGGGCTCCGCCATAATACCTGCACGTAAATCAACCGAATTAGTAGAAGAGGAGCTTGTTTCTTCCTCAAATGACATTTCAGATTTGCCTTCAGATAAGATTGGTGAATTGGTAGTAACCACTTCACCACTCTCAGAGGCTAGCCTACGCCGAGCTCGCCTAATACGTGAAATAGTTCTTTCAATTTCAGGATCAAATGCGGCTAAGCTCGGATCAGGCAGTGAACGCGTCATTCAGAAATATGCAAAAATTAAAAATTAAAAATATGTACACTAATCAATAACTAAGCACACTATTGCAACTCCCCGGCAATGGCGCCAAAAATTGACATGGAGGAAATTAGTTGATTAAGAAATTAGTATAGTAAACTAACGTTGCGAGTACAGTTCCTAACCGGCGAAAATCTGCTTATCAATTTAGAAAGGGTTGTCACAATATAAGAATAAAAATACTGGGAGTATGAATCCCAGATCGTCTCTCAATGAGTTGCTAAGAGAGTGTTATTTCTTGATCAGGAGGTTTTTGAGAAATTTGAAGTTGGAGAATAGAATTGGAGCAAATAAAATGAACGAGAGATTTAATTAATTCTGATGAAAAGCCTTGACTCAGAGAAGATTAATAAGATGTTCTATCCTTGTTGGTTTTTCCAAGATTAATAATAATTGGTTGTTGTTCTACTTAATTATCCTTTACAGAATAAAGGAAAGTCAAGTAACTAACTAATCACTCCATCCTCAATTCCTAATCCTCTCCTAAGGAAGAATTAGAGTCAGAGATTAGAGAGTCAGCCAACACCTTCCAATTAAAATTAACACTTGAGTATTCCCAACTCAAGGTTCTCTTCTAAATCAACTCCCAAGTCAAGTGGGAGTCTACTACATTGACATGAATACTACGTTCACATGCATATAAAGGGAATAAGAAGAAGACATGATAAATTAAATAGTAACTGAAAATTGATTAAAGGTAAAATTAGTTCTTTGCATTAATAAATCCCAAAATCATAAAAATACGTATCTAAATAGGGTGAATGGGCAATTAAAAGAGTAAAGGAATAAGGAAACAAACTAGAATAAAGGAAACTTCAATGGAGGTAGTTATTCTTCTCAATATCCAAATCAAAAGCAAAAAAACTCTAAAACTATGAATATGAAGAACCCAAAAGGAAGTAGTGATTTTTCTCCCAGATTCAAAAACTAATCTATGAGCTCATGTGTGTATGTCTCTTGAGTCCCATCTATTCCATGGCTCTAGTCTGTGTTTCAGGGCCGAAAACTGGGTCGAAACTTGGCCCGAAATCACCCCCAGTGTTTTCTGCATTTTCTGCACGTGGCGCATGTCACGCGTACGCATCGATGGTCTTCTTTGCGTGTCACGCGTACGCGTCATGTACGCGCATGCGTCAGATACGTGCACGCGTCGCTCCTTGCTGGTTATCTCCTTTAATTCTTGTGCTCCTTCCATTTATGCAAGCTTCCTCTCCATCCTCTAAGCCATTCCTGCCCTATATACTCTGAAACACTTAACGCACGGATCACGGCATCGAATGGTATAGAGAAGAATTAAAAATATACAATTTAAAGGCTTAGGAAGCAAGTTTCCAATCATAGAACAAAATTGGGAAGAAATTGCAAAATCATGCAAATTTTATGGATAAGTGTGAGAATAGTAGATGAAATCCACTTAATTAAGCATAAGATGTACCACGAAATAGTGGTGCATCAACACCCCAGGAACCCCCATTGACTGGAACCTCTACGTTATGACTCATCAAACAAAGCCAGAAGCGGAGCGTGCGTTATTCTAGAAAGTGATCAAGGAACCCAGCTCGAATTCTCCCTAAGGTTCGAGTTTCCTGTCTCAAATAACCAAGCCGAGTACGAAGCCCTAACAGCCGGTTTGAAGCTGGCTAGGGAAGTCGGAGCCCAAAAGCTTACCATTTTTAGTGATTTGCAAATAGTCACCTCACTAATAGAGGGAAGTTACCAGGCAAAGGATCTCACCATGAAAAATATCTAGACCAGACCAGAGAGCAGCTAGGAAAATTCATGGGATACGAGATCTGACATCTACCTCAGGAACAAAACGCTCGAGCTGGTGCACTTTCGAAACTAGCCAGCACCAAACCAGGAGGCAACAATAGAAGCCTCATTCAGAAAACACTACCAAACCCGTCAATCTCAGAAGAAGAGAAGGTCCTAAACATATCGGACTAGGACCAGGGGTGGATGACCCCTAAAATCAACTACCTCAGGTCAGAAACACTCCACACAGATAAAAAGGAGGCAAAAAGGATCGTATGAGAAGCACAGTACTACACCATAGTGCCCGACGTCCTATACAGGAGAGGGATCTCAACACCCCTCCTGAAATGTGTCCCAACATCCGCTACAAAGGAAGTCTTAGAAAAAGTCTACGTGGCATGTGCGGCAACCACTTCGGGGTGCGAGCTCTTTCCAAAAAGGTACTCTGAGTTGGCTTCTACTGGCCGACCTTACAAAATGAAGGAACAGAGTTCGTCAAAACGTGCCCCCATGCCAGAAGCATGCCAACTTTCATATTGCTCCACCCGAAGAGCTCATCTGTGTTACTTCACCCTGGCCATTCACAAAGTGGGGGCTCGACCTCCTCGGACCATTCCACTAGGGATCACGGCAAGTCAAGTTCCTCATTATAGGAATAGACTACTTTACAAAGTGGATTGAGGCAGAGCCATTGGCCGCCGCCACCTCCCAAAGAAGTTGGAAGTTCCTATACAGAAACATTTTCAAAAGGTTTGGGGTCTCATGCTCCATCACCACGGACAATGGCAGTCAATTCACCGGCACGGGATTTAAGAACCTGATAGCTGATCTAAAAATCAAGCACCAGTTCACCTCTGTGGAACATCCACAAGCCAATAGACAGGCGAAAGCCGTTAACTAAGTCATATTGGCCGGGTTAAAATGGAGACTACATGACGCAAAAGGAGCCTGGGCTGAAGAGCTCGCGCAAGACCTATAGGCATACCGGACAACGCCGCACTCCACCAATGGGGAATCACCCTTCTGACTTGCTTACGGAATAGAGGCAATGATTCTCATAGAAGTAAAAGAAAGATCCCCTAGGGTGATCCTCTACAATGAAGATACCAACTCCTAAGCACAAAGGGAAGAGCTCGACCTACTTCCAGAGGCCCGAGTAAAGGTTTGGATTAGAGAGGAAGCACTAAAGCGTCGAATGGCTTCAAG
Source organism: Arachis stenosperma (assembly GCF_014773155.1). NCBI lineage: Eukaryota > Viridiplantae > Streptophyta > Magnoliopsida > Fabales > Fabaceae > Arachis > Arachis stenosperma. Next base: position 47,741,267 of record NC_080377.1, read on the forward strand.
GTATAATCAGAAAGTAATCAAGCAAAGCTTCACTACCGACGACCTCATCCTAATCCGAAATAATATTGGATTAGGTCGGTCAAGAGAAGGTAAGCTAGCAGCCAACTGGAAAGGGCCATACCGAGTTATGAAAGTACTAGGAAAAGGTTACTATAGGGTGGCCAACCTCCAAGGGCAGGAGCTCCCGAGGTCATGGCATGCCTGCAACCTAAGGAGGTGCTACAGCTAGAGAAAAAAGGTCTTAGGCCAAGGCGCGCTCTTTTTCCCTAAAGGGTTTTTTAATGAGGCACCAGGCCAAGACCTAAAAGCTGCCCGACTCATAGGGTAAGCACTCATATATACATACTTTTAGTTATACTTTCCATTTTACTACGAGAATAAAATCATAAGATTCCTTAAAAGGTTTCCTACCAAGACGCATTAATTTACGCTCAAAATAAACCCAAAATTCATCACCCGACCAGGAAAGGTCAGCAAGGTGAAGCAGTAAAGCCCAAGTTAATGCAAGAAGTTATAAAAAGTAACCCATATAAAGCGACCTGACGAGATCGGACAAAAATGGGATTACTAGAAAGGATTACTGTAAAGGGAACAACCCCATGCAAAGGACAAAAAGGTTGAAAAAACTAGGGCCGAAATGCTTAGCTAGAAGGTACAACTCCTAAAAAGAGACGTTACTTAGAAAGCAAAACCACGACCTCGGAATAGGGCTAAAAAGTCATCCAAATAAACTAAAAAGAAAAGGTTCTACATGAGAACACTACCTAAAAAGTTATTGGGACTCGACTGAAAAGCTTGGACGACAAGCCGTAAGGACAACGTAGCCAAAACAGAAGGTTGTCAACACAACCAAAGGAAAGGCATGGTCCAAAAACCAAAGGTAGAAGTCCACGAGGTGAACACTACCTCGAAAGGTGTCAAACCAAGGAGCTCCGAACACCTAAACGCAAAGGGCATAAGAGCCCGCAAAAGGGTGTCACCAAAACACAAGGCCATACGAAAGCTAAAAGAACAGTCTCATAACAAACGCATAACTAGGCGCAAAAATTAAAACATTAAAGGCTCAAGGGCTGGCCGATGGTAACCCAAGAGCAAAAAGTGTTTTGATTAAAACCAAAAGTTGCTAAGAAGCAACTAGGAAATGTCAAGAAACCACCCAAATAAGGTTACAAAACCAGAAGTTCAAAAGGTCCACATGTCGGACCACATCAAACACATATTAAAAAAGAGATATGAATAAGAGAATTATAAAGGATCCAGCTTCGCCCCGGTGGCGACATCTTTAGGAGAAGGAGGGATAAAGGAGATCGGGGTAGCTCCAACAACTCCATCTAGGCCGTTCAAGATCTCCACGTCAGGCTCAGGCTCAAGAGGGACCTCCTCAGCGGAAAGAGTTGTAGAAGCCTTAACTATCAACACAGAAAGAGGAGCCTCATCATTATCAGGGGAAGGCACAATCTATCCATCCTCCACAATATTTATGCTGAACAAACTGAGGTCGGCGTCGAGAGCAATAACTCAGACCTGGGCCTTCAGATTTTCATATAAAGCACTCATACCATTCACCACATGGCCCTGGAGCTCGGCATAGTCATCCTGAGCAGACTGAAGCCTCTCCCTAGTCTCCAACAACTCGCCATAGGTCTGAGTATAGCTCTTCTTAGCCTTTTTGGCCATATCTTCAGCCAAGTTAGCGGTTGCTTCCGCAGTTGTGGCCCTAGCCTTCTCCTTCTCCACTATAAGCTCCAATACAACACTCTTCTCCAATATAACCTTTCATAATCAGACTTGGCCTCCTCAAGGAAAGCTTTAGTGGCACGGACAGGAGACACTTTAACAACCCGAGACAAGGCAGCACTGAGATTAGCCATTCGGTTACTGTTGCTTGATATAAAGTCAAGGTGGTGAAGGATCAACATGTCATCAGTAGGAACCCCGCCATAAAGAGCAATAAGTTCTGAAGCAAAAGCCATACCATCAAAGTCTTTATCATCCAAATTATAAGTCCCAGCAGTCCTCGGCTTCTTTGGAGGGGGACCAGATGAAATAGGGGAGGAAGCAACACCAGAAGCCGCCAAGGGAGGCTTAGTAGAAACCGTCCGAACTCGAGGGGCCGGGATGACCTTCCTCGGACGCTGAGGGTCGAACTCTGGCTTCTTTGGAGGAACATGGCTAGAACCCTCCCCCGACATCTTGTTCTGAATATTTTGGCCAGTTACTGTTTTCTTGGTCTTTTAAGGACCTTCATCGAATCAGAATGGGCCACCATCTTTGAAAAAGAGAAAAGGAAACCATAAAGATAGTCACGCAATAGAGGAATACAATAATTCAAACAAATAAACAAAAAGACTGCCTTATAAAGAAGTCGGGCGCTCTACCTAGTTCGGAGCGAAGGAGAGCCGAATCCCATAAAAATTTCTTCGTGTCCAAATAAGGGGCTCCCCCAAGTGCTCCTCCAAGACGCCTATGAAGGCCCTCTCTACCACATCTAGACTCTCCCATGGGTACTTAAGGACAACATCTTATTGCCACCACAGGGGAAAGGTCAGCTCATCATTTTTATCTAAGAAGAAGGGGCGAACACCCTCAACAGCCCGGACTTTGAAATAAAAATTCTTAAAATATCGAAAAGAATCGTCGAACATAAAGAAACCTTCTTCCCCTGGGTAGCCCGGAAGGAGATCCAAGAAGCCTTCTCCTTGACTACTCCCGGTTTAGTCAATCAAAAACAAATAAAGGAAGAGGGAAAGAAAAGGTCAGACACCCAATTCTTGACATAGCAACTGAAAAATATTCATAAAGGCCCAGGAGTTCGGGTGAAGCTGTGAAGGGGCCACATTACAGTTTCACAAAATTTCGATCTCAAAAGCAGTAAAAGGAAAGGTAATTGATGAGTCCATATTTGATGGTATATTTTGACTCAATTTGGATGGATTCTAGCAAATGAACTCACACTTAGGCACCAAAATAGCATACTTTTGTGTTTGATCCCTAATTTGATCTTAAATGTGAAAACATGCAATTTTGTGTTTTAATAGAGCAAATTAATCCCACTTTTATGTCATTTGATGCGATGATATGGTTTGTGAGTGATTTCAGGCCTTGAAGGCAAGAATGGATGGGCAAAAATGGAAGAAAGCATGTACAAGGGAGAAAACATGAAGAAAACAAAGAAAAGAACACACAGCGAAGTGTGCGTGCGCACAACCTTGCATGCATGCGCACAACCTTGCGTGCATGCGCACAAGTGAGTATTTCTATGTGTGCGTACGCACAAGCACCTGTGCGTACGCACAGGCTAATTTTCAGCCAAGTGTGCGGACGCACACATCTGTGCGTCTGCACAGCTCCCTGCACATGACTCCATTAATGAAGCACGCGTCTCTCGAATTCTAAGGACTTTTGGGCCATTTTCGAAGGCTTGTATGTTGATTTTCAAGTGCTATATAAGGGGAGAATCAATACATTAGCACACATTAGGTTTTACTTTAGTTTTTCTTAGTATTAGGAAGCTTTCATAGGTGTAGGAGTAGGAATTGTGTAGCATTGCTCTCTTAGGGTTTTTGCAATTTCAATTGTAGCATTTTATAGCAAGCTTTAATTTTGGATGTTGATCAACTCTTTTGTAAGTACTCTTAATTTCCTCTTTAATTACATTGTCTTTATTTTCATTTCCTCTTGGTTCAAGTGCTTCGTTTATATTTGCAATTTTGAGTTCTTGAAGTTTTGATTGTTGAATTTACTATTTCATGCTTCCTCTATGTTTGATTACTTGTTTATTGTTTATATTGTTGATAGTTGGATATAGTTTTATAATTTTCCTTGCAATTTTCCATACTTTACTTTCATGAACACAAGGTGTTTATGAAAATTCCAATATTAGATTTTGAGTAGATTTTTACACCTTGGCTTGTGGTTTGAGTTCCTAGGATACTAGAGTCATAATGTCCGACATTTAGTGGTAATTCTTGGGTAGTTAGTTGACTCTTGTTTCCATTGACGCTAGCCTTTTATCAACTAGTTTGATAAGTTGGTTGGGACTTATGGATTAAGGTCAATTATGCTTGCTTGACTCACTCCTCGATGGTTGGGGTTGACTAGGCGAGATTGACTCATCATAATTACCATAGTTGTGGTTATGGCAATGATAGGATTCCTTGGATACTCATTCCCAAGTCAAGGCTCTTCATTTGCATCGAAAGTATTTTCACTAGTTTTGATCTTATCTTGTCTGATTTTACTTGCATTAAATTCCAGTTTTAAGCATTCCTTAGTTCTTTTATTGCTTAGTTCTTTTAATCTTTCATTTCTTGCTTGAAAGCCCCCATTTTGCCTTAACAACCAAGAAAGTAACACTTCAATTTCATTCCTAGGGAGAGCGACCCGAGGTTAAAAGACTCTCGGGTTATTTTGTATTGAATTTATTATTTGATTACGAGAGTTTGTTGTTGGTTTGGACTATGCTACCAACGAATTGATTCTTGTTTTAATTGATTCCAAACTATACAACAACAATTCTCTTCGTCAAATTTGGCGCCGTTGCCGAGGACATGCAAACGGTGTTATATCTTTTGGTTGTTGTGAATATGTTAATAGTGTAAATAGCACTTTTTGGTTGTTTGTTTGCTTTTGTTAGTAGATTTTTGTTTATGTTTTCTTGATGACTTTTTTCACACTATCACCGCAATGCACCCCAATGGAACCCTAAACACTTACCTTTCAAGTCACCAATCTTATACACCATTACCCCACTACATACAAAACCAAAACCCTTACCCTCATGAGCTTGTTTGTCAACTCTCATAACCTCAATCTTCATCTTTATATATGGATCAAGCCACACAAGAAGTACTTTTCGTGGTCATCCAAGAACAACAAGAGTTCCAGAAGAAGCAAGAGTAAGTCATGTCTACCTTAGCAAAAGCTTTGGATCATTTAGCTTCATTGCATTTATGCCACAAGCAAGAAACTCTGGTGGATGAATGTGTGGAACTGAGTGAAAAGTGTGGAATGAAAGAAAAATTGCGAAATTAAGAAGATGATGTCAAGTCACAACATGAATTGCAAAAGCAAACAAATGAAGAGTTGTTAGGAATTGATCAAGAGGATTCCATCATTCAAGATTTTTTGTCCGACTTAGGTAATTCCTTCAATAACCTACAAGAGCTTTCCTTGTTAGATTTGGAGGGAGATGTTGATGTAGACTTCACAAAACCTCCAATTTTTTACTTGAGTGATGATGAAGAAGATTTAGAAGGGGTTGAGAAGGATTTTTGTTGCCAAGAGGTGAAGGCATCTATGCAAGACGAGTGGGTGAAGAATTCTCCAACAAGCTTTCTAGACCCACATTAACATGCCGTTCTAGAAACGGATGGTCAACTTCGAACCTTTCTTGGAGTAGTGGATGGTGATGGGAAGAATGTTAATTGGCAATGGAATGGGAAGTTCATCACAAAGGTCAACTTAACATTTAGAGCTCAATTTTGGTGCGAAAGTCAAATTAGTGGATCCGGGAAGTGCACAAGCATGTCAAAGGTGATGGAAGAACTCAAGTATGGGATCCGAGCATTGGTTTTATGGGCCAAAACTTATGGATCCTAGTTACTAGCTTAAAGTCTCTTGAGAGTTTGATGAATTTCATATGGGACCCCAGAGGTCAAATCAATAGCAAACTTGGTTGGAGATTCAAGGAGGAGTGGAAGCATAAGCCACCGTAACAAGGATCTCCTTACCAAGTCTAACTTAGGACTATAAACCAAAGTGTTAGGTGGGTGACACCCCACCATGGTAATATCCTTCCAACTTTCTCTCTTTCACTTTTTGTCTCATGAATAAATTGGTTATGTTTCTTGGTTGATTAGGTTTATTTTGATGTTTGTTGGGTAATTTTACTGAAATAATGTGTTTTTTGGAGTTTTGTGATGTTTTGGGACTTGAAAACCTGTTTGGGATGTCAAGTTTGGTGCCTTAGAGCCAAAATTTTTGTTGCAGGAACAGAGACCTGTGCGTGTGCATAGCCTTGTGCGTCCGCACAAGTCCCCTGTTTTTCCAGTTCCCGTACGTACGCACAGCAACGTGCGCACGCATACCCCTAAACACCCCCCTGTTCCCAGCACGCGCACAACCTGTGCGTGGGAACACCACCCTTCTCATTCCATGAGTCTACACAACATGAGTGCGGCCGCACACATGCCCCCTCTCTTAAAAAGAAGAAGAAGAAGAAGAAGAGCTCCTCGTGCAATTGCATCACTCTGTGCACCCGCACAGCTTGAACAACACCCCCTGGCCCCAGCGCATGCACAGGTTGTGCGTGTGCACCCATCCCCCTTCCCTCTTCTGTGCGCACGCACGCTACCCTGTGCGCCCGCACAGGACGCGTTCCACCTTCTGCCCGTAGCGACCACACGACCATGTGCGCGCGCGTACCTCTTCTTTCTCCTCATGTGCGTCCGCACACGACCTTGTGCGTCCGCACAGGTCACTTTTCGAACGTTAATTCGAAAAGAAAGAGGACTCGCGCTTCAGTTTCCTCCCACCACCCCAACTATTTCCTTTTCTTCTCTCTGAACCCACATCACCACCCAACCCCTTTTAGCCCTTTTTCCTCCACCGTGACCCGCCACCGCCGACGACCACTGCATCGTCGTCGTCCGCCTCTCTCTCTCTCTTCCTTTTTCCTTTCTTCTTCTTCTTCTCCATTCCCTTCTCTTTCTTCCCTATCTCTGTTACCGCGCCAGCGCCAACCCTAGGCCGTGCACCTTCAGTCTAGCAACCAGCCGCCAGTGGCGGCGATCTTCTGTGCCGCCGCAACATCCACCATCTCCCTTCTTTCCTTCTGCATTATAGGTTCAAGCCCTGTTTTCCTGCCCTATTTCCTTCCTTTTTGTTTCATGTTATTGCTTTTTTTTTACTTCTGCTTTTTTATTTTGCTTTAGTTATTAGGTGGTTATAGGCTAGATGACTTGTGCTTTCTAGATTGAATATATGTGACTGACTTATTGTTGAATGTTGCTGAGACTGAATGTTGTTGCTTTTCCTGCACTGTGAATGTTATCAGTAGTGAACTGTGATGGCTACTGCTTATTTTGCACATATTATACTTGTTGAAATGCTGAATACGACTTTTTGATTCATCTTCTGTGTCTGATCAACACAGATTTTGAAGTTTATTTTGACTCTGCATTATTGCTTTATAATTGTGCAAGCTCCTATTGATTTGAAATGCTGCCTGAGATGATTAATGCACTTTATGTTCATGTTGAAATATCAAACCTATCTTTATTTTGTTGTGTGATTATCTTGTTTGATATCAATTTTAATGTGCATATCATCCTCCGCTAATTAGTTTGCTAACTATGCACTTCATTGCCGATTTTGTTCTTGAGACCAAATGGGACCGAAATTTACAGTTTTGACCATTCCAATTGGTACTTCTAAGTGCATACTATGCTAAATTGCTGCATTAAGTACTGAATGCTCTTTTCTTTTGGCCTAAAACACCAAACCAGCATTAAACTTGAAAAATTGGAAACTTGTTTGGTGTCAGGAGCAACAGTACATACATTGCTTTCTTTGTGAATTGACCAATTTCATATTCGTATTTCTTTAACATTCTTAACCCTATACATAGCAACTTATTTCTTTAAGTTTTTGAGCAATGCAATCCATTTTTTTCAATCAGATATTGCTTTGGACAAGAAACTATGCATATGCGATCATTTCTTTTACTTTTAAACATGAATATGTCATGCTCTCACTGCAATCTTTGATTATTGCCCCTTGTGCTCATTTCTGCAAACTTTTCCAAATCCCAAAGCACAATTGGAATAGTCAATTCCTTTTCAAATCAATTCACTTACGTAAAGCACCTAAATCACACATATGCTTTAATTGTTGTTCATTCTCTTTTATATTACTTAGGTTGCTTGATTTGGGAAAACATATTTATTTCTTTGATCATTTCATTGCTGCATACATGTTTTTCCCTTGATTGAGTATCTGTTTACCTCATTGGCTCTTATTTAAATTAGTTGATCATATTCTTCTTCCTTCTATGATTTCCTATCTATTTTTCCTGAATTATATCCTGTTGTTTATCTTTTTCAGGATGGCCCGCAAAAGAAAGGAAAAACCCAACCCCTTGGCTCGTCCTTCTCCCGTGCCCCCAAGTGACCAACCAGATACGTTCATTAATTCTAAAGCCCAAGAGCAATATAAGAAATTAGAAAAATATGCCTTTCATTATGTGAGAAAAGCTAAACCTGCTTGAGAAATATGAGGATGCGATCCTTAATCGACTTGATTTTTATCATTGGGGATTCGTAAAATCCGACCCGGTGGAAGTAAATAAATACCAGGTCAAGAAATTTTATGCAAATCTCCTAAAAAGGGATGCCAAAATTGTTTTTCTAAGAGGTGTCACGTTGGACACCTCCGATACTGCTTTAGAGGCCCTCTTGGATATTCCGCGTATTCCTCCGGCTCGCGACGCTTACACTCAAGTAATGAGGGCCGTCTCAACGGGAAAGATTTATTTGGATGTGGTCTTGGAGAAGATAGGCCAGCCTGAAGCTAGATGGGAGTACAGTAAAGGGGACAACACAGTTCTGTTGAGCATTGCGTGCACTGACCTCAACCCAAAGGCAAGGATCTGGCAGCAGATCATCGCCGACTACATTCTTCCGAGCACGCATGCCACACATATCGTTTGGCTGGCAATGATACTATAGGCTATTCTGGAGAGGAAGAGAATCTCTGTTCTTCCCCTTATCAGAGAGTCTAGATGAAGGTGAACCAACAGCTGAAATTCAATGTTCCCTTTCCATCATTGATCACCAGATTTGCAGCCTTATCTGGTGTAGAGAGCCGCCCAACAGACCGGACATCTGTCTACATCAGTAAGCAGCCGTTTCTGCCATACGGAGACTACGACAGACTGCCACCGAAGATGGGGAAGACCTCTGAGCCAACATCAGCAGCAGCAGAGCCTTCAGCACCACTCCAGATGCCTTATAAGCTAGGTATGGAGATCTTGCAGACTCTGCACCGCATTGAGCACCAAAATGCTCGTTGCTTCCTGTGGATAGTGGCAAAGTTTGATGGTCGCGACCCTGGGCCACCTCCTCTAGATACACCAGAGCCTGAGGACGAGGAGCCTGCATCTAAGGAGCCAGCAGCTGAAGCTGGGCAAGCAGCCCAGACGCCTGAGCAGAGACCTGAAGAGCATAAAGCTGGGGAGCCTAGAGTTGAGAGGCCATCAGTTATAGCTGAGACGAGAGCTGAGATAGCATCAGAGCCCGTTGGCCACACAGTTGAGCAGCCAAGAGCTGAGACCACCACACAGCCATCTAGCGCCATTATTGTTTACCAGCGTCACCACCACCCACCACCATCTGATATTGGAGCTTTTCATGGTTGATTTCCCCCCGATTGACTATTTTGGGCACTAAGGACAGTGCATGACTTAAGTGTGGGGGAAGATCCACGATATTTTGGGTGTAAACATTCTCTCTTGAACATTTTTAGTTAGTTTATTTTGAGTTTTATCATTTTTTTTTCGTGGATATTTTTAGTACTTTAACTTATGCACCTTTTATTTTGGGTATATATATAGTAGTAGCTTATGGTAATATATAGCATTACACGTTTATTTTGGTATATATATACATATTGCATTTTATATTTTTTAGTACATAGTATAGATATGGATTGTGATTGGATGATGTGAATAGCTTATGCCTAGTTTATCTTGATCCTAATTGTTCATGTTACGTTTTTGCTTGTTGAAAATTAGGGAAAAAACTAGGAAATTTTGAAAAATTTTGCATCCATCACAACATACATACATACATATATAGGAATAATTTTGGTAAACAACAACATGACTTTCCAACAATTTTGGGCTTTCTATTGAATTGATTGGAAAACAGTTTTTCAAACTTGTGTGAATGAACTTCTTTGGAATATAGAAGAGTAAAGAACAAATACCTTGTGAGCTTTTGAGCTATGTTGAGTGGTTCAACATTTTAACCACTAATTTTGTTCATTGTGTGACATATCTCTTCTATGATTGTGATCTTAGTTTTGCTTAATTCTTTATTTCCAATGATTGATGTTTTGAATTGCATTGAGCATGATTGAGGCCATTTTTTGTCTAAAAGCTTACTTTTTCCATATAGCCTACCATTTGCATTTGCCATTGTTAAACCCCTTTGAGCTTTATTTACCCCATTGTTCTTGATTTTAGCACATCACAACCCTAAGCGGAAAACCATGAATTACCTTGGATTGTATCCTTGATTAGCTTAGGTTGGAGAAGTGTGTTTCATTTAAGTGTGGGGGAATATTGGGAAACATTGGTAGTGATTGAAAATATTAGTTTTGGATATTTACTGAAAATCTTGGAAAATGGGTGCATTCATGTATGAGCTACTAAAACCATATGCATTTCCACTATTATAAAAAAAACATTATCATCACAAAAAAGGGATGAAAGTTATCCCGAAGAAAAGAAAAATGAATAAGAAATGCATATGTGATATGAATGGTGAGCCATACATGAGTGGTTGTGAAAAAGAATTGATAGAAGGTTAGGATTGCCTTTTGTTTTGATTTGGTTGATAATGGTTGATGTGGAGACTTAAACTAATCAAGGACACAATTGCATAAGTCCACTTGGCCATATCTATCCCACCTTTACCCTAACCCCATTACAACCTTATGAAGTCCTCATGATAATTGCATTCATGCATCACTTATTGTTGATTGTTAGATGAAAAGCAATTCCTTGAAAGCATGTTTAGAAGAGACTTGAGTGATTGAAACTCTAAACACCGAGTGATTAGAGTGTATACACACCTAGTGAGAGTTCAATTACTCAACTCTATGTTTCCATACTTCTTATCATGCATTTTTGCAAGTTGCTTCGCTTTAATGAGTAGGATCAATTCTTTAGATTTTGGTTGCATTGGATTATTCCCTTGCTTTGCCCTAATTGTCTATTCTTGTTTGAGAATTTGATTGTTTATTTTCACCAATTTTATATAGATACTTGTTCATACCCTGGGCCGAGCTGTCCGACCCGGGATGTTCTACAGGTAAAGCGACCGACCTCTTCAGGTTAGGACAACCCGACCTCTTCTCAAAGAGCTCGGCCAAGTCACAGGAAAGCCCAAACAAAGGGCCCAAATAGAGGAACACGCCCCAAAATCCTAAGACGGCCCAAGCCTACAGAGAGAAGGGCGGTTCCCTTAAAGATAAGATGACCTCACTTAAAGATAAGATAAGATAACTAACTTATCTTATCCGCAGGAGGCCACATCTCACCATTATAAATACACTGGAGCACCCAGGTATAACTCATACTCTGATTCTACTCAATGCCTGCTTAATACCCTTGCTAACTTAAGCATCGGAGTCCCTTGCAGGTACCCCCACCCTCCGGGGACGAAGGATCAGCACCACCACCAAGTCCAACAAGTCGGACACACCAGCTCCGGCTGATACCCACCTGCCGAACACGTCGGTCCCGACCAACACAGACGATCTCATCCAAGATCGACCTACAGTTTCAGGTAACCCTCGGAACATTGGCGCCGTTGCTGGGGATCCTGGAAGTCATCCCATTGACATGGCAGATGACCATGACAACGACCACAATTCAGGTCTGGAAAATAGAACGCCGCATAAAAACGCGGACACAATACTCAAAGATACTCCAGAAACTAATGGAGACAAAAATTCATCAAATCCAGGAATAATAGAAGCACTTCAAAATCGATTGGAGCAACTCGAGAAAGAAGCCCAACATCAACGTGAAAAGGAAGAAAATCTACGCCGGGAGATAAGGCGGCGCAGAGAACTAGAAGATAAGCTTGTAAAACTTGAAGCCGATCTTAAAACTAAAGCTACTCGATCATCTGCAGAAGATAGCTCTCAGAAAGATCAAGACCCATTCACCAGAGAAATTATGAAGACCAAAATTCCAAAAGATTTTAAGCTTCCGGATATGACTCTATATGATGGCACCTCGGACCCCAACCATCATCTCAGCAACTTCAGAAGTAGAATGTACCTCACAGATGCCTCAGATGCAGTCCGCTGCAAAGCCTTTCCAACAACTCTCACCAAGACAGCCATTAAATGGTTTTACAACCTACCTCCAAAATCCATCTCGAGTTTCGACGATCTGGCCAAGAAGTTCCTGGCCCGATTCTCCATACAAAAGGACAAAGCCAAACATGCACCTAGCCTCCTAGGGATCAAACAAGGAGATCGGGAGAGCCTTCGCAACTACATGGAAAGATTCAACAAAACATGCATGGAAATACAAAGTCTACCAACAAAGGCTGCCATTATGGGCCTTATAAATAGCCTACGAGAAGGACCATTTAGCCAATCTATATCAAAGAGATATCCTACATCCTTAGACGAAGTACAAGAACGGGCACAAAAATACATCAACATGGAGGAAAACTCTCGACTTGTCGAAGCCTCAAGGTTCGGCTCTACCTACCGAGATAAAGAATCCAAGAAAAAGGAAGATCGCTCCGGAGAGAAAATCAAAAAATATCATAACTATACTCCTCTTAGGGTATCCTTGGTAGATGTTTACAAAGAAGTCTGCCATACAGAGAAAATCCCTCCAGCTCGGCTACTTAAAGGCAAAAGAGGAGGAGGAAATCGAAATGAATACTGTGAGTATCACCGACTTCGAGGGCATTCCACCAACGAATGCTTCGACTTGAAAAACGTCATAGAAAAACTAGTAAGAGAAGGAAAGCTAGATCTGAACGAACCAAGAAAAAGAAGAAGGGATGAGGATGTTGGACGATCTGAACGATCACCTCGCACACCGGAAAGACATGTTCACGTAATACACGGCGGATTTGCCGGAGGAGGAATTTCCAAATCATCCCGAAAGCGACACCTCAAAGAAGTATACCACGTCGAAGGAAAAAAGGAAGTCCCAGACATCCCAGCAATCACGTTTACCAAGGAAGACGCATCCGAATCATCTCGGGACACGACGACCCCATGGTCATTACGATCATACTGGCAAACGCCAACCTTCACCGTACATTAATTGACTAGGGAAGCTCTGCAGACATCTTATTCAAAACTGCCTTCGACAAACTTGGTCTAGACAAAAAAAAGCTAAGAGCATACCCGAATAGCCTATTCGGACTAGGAGATGCCGCAGTTCAACCGCTGGGATACGTATCGCTGCATACAACCTTCAGAAAGGGGAACCAGTCCCGAACACTCAAGATAGATTACATCGTGGTCGACGTAAGCTCAGCCTACAATGCCTTAATAGGTCGGACAACGTTAAATCAACTCGGCGCAATAGTTTCAACCCCACATCTATGTATGAAATTCCCAACTGCGGAAGGGATAGCTACGATAAAGGCAGATCAAAAAATGGCACGTCGCTGTTACAACGAAAGCCTAAACCTCCGAGGTGAAGGAGGAGAGTTCCACACAATCGAGCTCGGTGGAGTTCAGAGGCGAGAAGAATTCTGACCACAACCCGAAGGAGAAGTAGAAAGAATCCAGATCGGAGACACCTCGGATAAAACAACTAATATTGGCACGATCCTGAAAGGAGACGTAAAGGAATCGCTAATACGGTTCCTACGAGATAATGTTGATCTCTTCGCATGGAAAGCTGCCGACATGCCAGGTATTGATCCCGAACTAATGAGCCACAAATTGGCAGTCTATCCGAGATCCCGGCCGGTACAACAAAGACGAAGAAAACTTATACCAGAACGAGCTCAGGCTGTAGAAGAACATGTACAAGTGCTACTTGAGGCTGGGTTCATAAGGGAAGTCAAATATCCACTATGGCTAGCAAACGTCGTCTTAGTGAAAAAGTCAAATGGGAAGTGGCGAATGTGCACCGACTACACCGACCTCAACAAAGCCTGCCCAAAAGACCCCTACCCACTCCCAAGCATCGACGCTCTAGTGGACGCTTCATCAGGATATAAGTATCTCTCATTCATGGACGCATATTCAGGGTACAACCAAATCCCCATGTATCCACCAGATCAAGAAAAAACTTCGTTCCTAACACCGAAAGCAAACTACTGTTACATCGTGATGCCTTTTGGTCTCAAGAACGCAGGAGCTACTTATCAAAGGCTAATGAATAAAGTTTTCTCAGATCACATCGGAAAAATCATGGAAGTTTATGTAGACGATATGTTGATAAAGACACAAAGTGAAGATACATTGTTATCCGACCTGACTCAAGCGTTTTCTACTATCAGGAAACACAACATGCGGCTCAATCCCGCAAAATGCACCTTCGCAGTAGAAGTCGGCAAATTCTTGGGCTTCATGCTCACACAAAGGGGGATTGAAGCAAATCTAGACAAGTGTCGAGCCATACTCAACATGAAGAGCCCAACCTGTATCAAAGAGGTACAACAACTCAACGGGAGGTTAGCCGCTCTATCTCGATTCTTAGCAGGAGCTGCGATAAGATCTCTTCCCTTCTATGCTACTTTAAGAAAGGGAAAACAGTTCGAATGGATGACAGAATGTGAGCAAGCCTTCTTAGACTTCAAGGAGTTCTTAGGACGGCCACCTATCCTATCTCGGCCACGAGAAGGAGAACCGCTCATATTATATCTCGCAGTAGGGAGCCAGGCAATAGCCTCAGCACTAGTCAGAGAAGACGAACATGGGCAAAAACCCGTCTACTTCATTAGCAAAGCACTACAGGGATCCGAGCTGAACTACCAGAAAATAGAAAAGTTTGCCTACGCTCTGATCCTCACATCCCGGCGGCTTCGCCCATATTTCCAAGCGCATACCATTAAAGTTCGAACCAACCAACCCATAAAAGGAATATTGCAAAAAATAGATCTAGCAGGAAGAATCCTACAATGGGCAATCGAGTTGTCCGAATTCGACCTCCAATACGAGGCGCGTACAGCAATCAAATCGCAACACCTGGCCGACTTCATCGCAGAATTTACAGACATCCCGGAAATCCCCATAGAATGGAACATATACGTAGACGGATCCTCGAATAAAATAGGAAGCTGTGTAGGTGTGATAATTGAGAGCAACCAAGAAACTCAACTGGAGCTCTCCCTTAAATTCGGATTCCCGGCCTCAAACAACCAGGCAGAATACGAAGCACTATTAGCTGGTCTGAAGCTGGCTAGGGAGGTTGGAGCTCGGAAGCTCAACATCTACAGTGACTCACAAGTCATCACCTCACAAATAACAGGAAACTACCAAGCCAAAGATCCAACCATGAAAAAATATTTGGATAAAACCAAAGAACAGCTCGGACAACTCGGGGAATATAGGATCCACCACATACCTCGTGAGCAAAATGCCCGAGCTGACGCCCTTTCAAAATTAGCCAGCACCAAGCCAGGGGGCAACAACAGAAGCCTCATCCAGGAGGTATTACATAACCCGTCAATAGCGCAAGAAGAAAGAATCCTAGCCATAATAGGTCGGGATCAAGGATGGATGACCCCCATAATAAACTACCTCAAAACAGAAGAACTCCCTACAGATGAAAAGGAGGCAAAGAGGCTGAAAAGGGAGGCACAGTACTACACTATCATAAACAACATGCTGTACAAAAGAGGGATATCAACACCTTTACTAAAATGCGTACGAACTTCCAACACAAAGGAAGTCTTAGAGGAAGTACACAGCGGCATTTGTGGAAATCATCTCGGAGCGCAAGCTCTCACCAAAAAGGTACTCCGGGCGGGATTCTATTGGCCAACTCTACAAAAGGAGGCTACACTACAAGAAAAACACCCATTCAGGTACACTTGAAAAGTGTAGCCAAAAGTGAAAAAAAATGACGGCTTAGACTACGGCTACGCTTTTTGGGCTACGGCTACGCTTTTTGGGCTACGCCTATTCTCAAAGGCTACGCTTTTCTGCACCAAGGGCTACGCTTTTGACGTTTGGGAATAGGCTACGCTTTTCAAGTGATGCTGTCCAGGACCAAAGGCTACGCCTTTCATTTTTCCAAAATAGGCTACGCTTTTCAACGCTACTGCATCACTTGTAAAGCGTAGCCACATTGTATACCATAGCTACTTTTTATAAGCGTAGCCTTAGATCCCTCTTTTTTTGTATACTATAACTACTGTATATAAGTGTAGCCTTAGGTCCCTCATTGTTTTTTTCTTTATTTTCTATATATATATATATATATTCTAATAATTTTTTTAATACCTAATATTTAGTAATATGATTATATATATAATCCTTTTTTTTAATTAAATTAGTCAAAAATTATAAAATAAAAAAATACATAATAATACCATACAATATTCTTTAAACAATAAAAATGATCCTTTAACAAAATATATTTATAATGAACTAAAAATATTAGGATGATCATAAATAAGTATTCATACATCTCACACTAAATTAAACATACCCATATCAAAATATACATTAAACCACTTAGAATTTACTACTAATAAACTATAAAAAACCAAAATATTGTATCCTACATAAGTATCTTCTAATAAAAATTATTAACCTTCTGATAGAAGAGAAAAAAATCTTGTTCTTTAAATATCTTGTTCGACGGAAGATCATATTTGGGAGATTTTTGGTTCTTCATCTGCCTCAAATCTTGTTCTGTAGGTTCTGGCAACTACAAAAGAAAAAAATCAAAATTATATAACACTTACTAAACCCCTTAAGGCTTAAATTTGAAAGCATACATAGCACAAAAATGGAAAAAAATGAAATTCACAAACAAAATTAGAAACAAGGTAAAGAAGTGTATATCATACCAATTCAATGTTACCCTGAGGGAAATAGAAAACTCTGTCTTGAACACAATGAACATCCATTAATGACCCTGCACACAGCCTCCATAGCTCTTTAAACAAATTATCACCAGCCCCATCTGCCACAAAACAAAACACAAACATGTTGAAAACTTTGCATGGTTTTTTTCAGACCAAAGTTGGAAACTTTTTTCTCTCATTTTTGCATTAAGCTCTTCTTTAGTAACCTCCATGTTCACAAGGCAAAAGGGTCATTCACTTCATATTGAAAAATTAAAGAAAAACATTAAAAATGAAGGGTCCCAACAACATTAGTCAATTGCTAAATGAACACAGACATTACTCTTTTTCAGCTTAACACTCATATTAACCAAACATGGTAACAACAAAACCACATGAAAATAAATAAATATGTGGGAGATATTGAGCAGAGGAAGAGATATTATTAGATCCATTAAGACTTAAAAGAGTCAACTATCTAAGGTAAAGAGTCAACCATAGTCTCTTGAAACTCAGCTCCAAGATAGCCACTAGAAACATGGAACCAGTTATCCAATAACAAGTAGCTTGCCACAGTACCAGAAATATATAGATAATAATAAGAGACAATCAAGAAGACATGAAAGGAGAGAATGAAGGGCACAGACCTCATTTTGGATCCTGTTGCATAAAGATTCAACCAATTGATTTCTGTCAAATCCCATGTTAACCACTTCCTGAAGAAGCTCTTCGTCAATCTGCAAAACCATGATATTGGTGGATTTTGTATATATGAACTGATTATAATATATCCAGAAATTCAAATGAAAATGTAACAACAAAATCCAAAGTTTAGGTTCAAAATCAGCAACAATATCAACTTAGCCAGAGCATTCCAAATTTCAAATATTCACAAACAAACCAACAAATCATGAAACAGAAAATATAGATATTCAATTGGAGCACCTAAATCTTTTCAAATGCATGTAAGAATTAAAAAGGAAAAATTAAGGGGGAAAAAATTAAGCTTTGCCACCAACCTTAATCCTCTATTGTTCTTCTCACAAGGGACAGTGATAGAATCACCAAGAGCACCAGCTTTGCCACCAACCTTAATCCTCTCTTGAAGGAACTTCTCCTAAACTTTTTTTGGATGCAACCTGATAAAACCAATTAATTAAGCTTAGGATAAAACCATAAAGAATAATTAGGCAAAAATATGATTTATAAATCAAATTAGACATAATAAATAAATTATACGATGATTAAATGTATGCCAAAGACCAACTTTGAAGCATTTCAAAAATGGTAGAATAGAAAGAATCAATGTCAAAGAATCCTATACATATTCTGCCAACAAATAAATATTTATTCACCACTTTTTAAGTCTAAGTACTTATTTAAATTTATGTGCCTACAAATATTTATTCACATTCACCCTTATCAGTCACATGAAACTAGTGTCAAATTACAAAATACCATGATCTATATTCTCCCCCATTGCTACTGTACCAAAAAGTGATAGTGACGAATAAAAAGATTGTTATGCAAATCTGTTTTAAACAATTACACATGATGTGTAGATAGAGCAGTTGGCACTAAGAAAATTAGAGGAGTATAGCAAAATAGGGTGACATTAAAACATGCAAGGTTTTGATAAATTGGAGCAAATAAATAAAAAACAGAAGAATCTATTGCCAATATCTGACCTGCGATAGTGTCGCGCAGTTTCGATCAGCAGTGGCATTGATTATAGCTGAAGTTTGTGTATAGCTGAAGTTTGTGGAGTTTGAAATTGTTGTATTGTTGTCCCCTGGAGTGCTTCCACAACAGGCAGACATAAGCTCTCTGTCAAATACTCTCTCAAATGTGCAAAGCAAATTAGTTTCCTCAAGCAATTCTGCTTCAGGACAAGCTTCAGTCTTCTCTATGCAGCAAACTTCATCAACTGATTGCATGAAAGGTGGTAATAGTACTTGGTTTCGATGTTCAAATGGTTCATTATCACTATCAAATTTCACAGAAAAATGTGATGTTTCAGTTTTCATAGGGTCATTCTGAACTTCAAATGTTTCATCTTTAAAATGCTGATTTCTTTCTTCATTTTGTTCCACTAACGGAGAATTGTAGGAGTCTATAATCAAATCCACCGATTGAACTTCTTCTGTAGAAAAACTCACCTCCTGCAATCAAAGATTAACAGCAGACATTCCGTAACAAACACCATGAACAAATTAAATGATGCTGAGAACTGAGAAGTAAGAAGCTCACTACTACTAAAACCTGCAGTATAGAGGACAATTATAAAACTTTTGCATCCCTTAACATCTATTCGAATTCTCAAAAAACCATCATCATACTTAATTCCAATAGCTCAATTTCTTTTTGTTCTTTTGGAGAAAAAAGAAAGGTACCTTAATCATCTCCAATTATTGTTGTTGATTGTGGGACAAATTTCCATTGAATTGGAAGACAAAGGGGATATGCGAATCAAAAGCGCGAGTAAAGGGAATCTAAGAGAGACGATAAACCCTATACGAAACCCCAACGGTGAAGGTGTCACCTTCGTTCATGAGAACACTGACTTCTGCCTGAAGCTTTGTGCCATTGAGCCACGTTCCATGTACTGCGAAGGAGAGACACGAAATAATATAATTTAAATACTCTCCAGAACAAAAATAATCATATCGTTATTAAATTTCATAAGACAAAAATACATAAGTGAAAAATTAAAAGATAACAGCCAAATAGCAATCACAAAGAACAGAGCCATTTGTCTTAATTGGCTTTTGAAACTAACAGTTTAAAACTACATTATGCACATAACTCTGACTAAGCCAATTAGATTCCAACCACAATACAGTTCTACAAAATTTAATCAGAGTGCAGCACATAACATTAACATACCTTAACTGCAAGTTCTCCAATAGCCCAGCATGCATTATTTGCTATTGAAATAGCCTCTTTAACCTTAGAAATTTTCTGTTAGATAACATAGTACATTAGTAAAATAATTGAAAAAATACAACCATCGAGAGAGAAAAAATACAAAAGATATTAAAATTGTACCAAAAAAAAGGAAATCCAACACATAAAAGGGTATTGGCACAAGTGAGAGATGTTAATTAAGAACACTTAAGGACAGTCAACAATTCCAATAACTCGAAATCACATTCCTGCACCAAGTATTAAACTACAATAACACTGCTGATTTACAAGCTTCACCTATATTTCTCTTTGAACATCAGTTTTTTTTCTCCCACCCAAAAAACTTGAAAGATGGAACCTTCTACACGATTAACAGTACTTGCAAAAGGGAAAGATGAATATGAATTGAATGGGAGATTAACCGTCAAGATAAAGAAAGACAGTCTCGATTTCGAAACCTTCCATGGGAAGCTATTAAAAATAACATACCTGATTCAGCTCCCCACCAACAGCTTCAGCTAGAGTTCCAATGGCATCATATACAATTCTGAGATTTCGTCTCTAAGTTTAGAACAAGAAATCACAACTGTGTATTGTCATTGTAATCAAAAGACGAACGTTGGAATAAAACATGATATTTCCCAAACGCTAGCATCAGGTGCTTCGATATAATTTCTACACCGTTTTGAGATATCTACATATTATATGCACATTCTTGAATTTGAGAACCCCCAAATTAAAAATCCTAAAATCGGAACCCTAAACCTTCCAAATTTCAGAACTATACATCACTCACCTGCGTTAATGGAATTTGTTAACTATTCAGAATAGAACAGAACAAAACTGAATAAACACCAACTAATGATTTCATTTTCAAGCAGCTGAACACACACGCACACACACTGCTTAAAACAGAAAATCGTAAGAACCAAAATTGAAGGCATGCACAAACCAGAGTAAGCAAAACGCAAGCTAAAGCAAATTCGCAGAGTAGCATTATTGCACACACATGCCATTATAATAGCCCTGTTCTTGAGAACACCACTATCAAATCAAACAATGCAAGCTGATAAGCAAAAGGTGAATCAAATCGGAGCCCTAAAATCGGAACCCTCTCAAATTTTAGAACCAAATGAAGGTGAATACATACCTTTTTTACGACAGTGAGCGAAGAGACGATGATGCTGAGTGCAGATCTTTCCGATGGTGAGCTGAAGTGACAGCCAGAGCAGAAGGACAAAGAGGAGTGACGATTCTCCAGTGGCAAAGTGGTGTGCGTGAGTGGTGAGTGGGAAGTGGGGAAGAGGGGCGACGGTGACGACGTGAGGGTGACGAGTGACGGCGTGGGGAAGAGGCACCGGCGTGAGGGTGAGCTTTCTCTGATTTTTTGGTGAAACTCAATGGCGCGCGAAGGGGAAAAGGGGAAAATGGATAAATGAGGCCAGGTCACGTTTAAGTCTATTAACATGGTGAAAACTGAAAAGGGGATAAAAATTTACTAAGTGTTGGTGTATATTTGGTCCCAGATCTATAAGGTAACATTTTTAAAGCGCACCTGAAACATGACAAATAGGTTACTCTTCAAAAGCGCTTCCTTTGATGTAAAAAGTGAATCCATAGCTTATAAGATAAGGCTACGCTTTATAAGTGATTTCTATAATATCTAAGGGGCTACACTTTTTAAATGATGCCACAATTGTGTATTCTTTTCTCTTATAAAAAGGTAACACGGAGAAAAGCGTAGTCTATTCTAAGAATAGGCTACGCTTTTCAAATGTAGCTTAAAAAAAGTGTGGCTGAATGGGTGTTTTTCTTGTAGTGCTACAGAATTTGTAAGGACATGTCCACCATGCCAGAAGCATGCCAACTTTCACATTGCCCCGCCAGAAAAGCTCATCAGCGTGACCTCACCCTGGCCATTTGCGAAATGGGGACTCGACCTACTCGGACCCTTCCCACAGGGATCGGGACAAGTAAAATTCCTCATAGTAGGAGTAGACTATTTCACAAAATGGATCGAGGCAGAACCCCTGGCCAACGCCACCACTCAAAAAAGTCGAAAATTCCTATATAGGAACATTATTATGAGGTTCGGGGTACCATACTCCATCACCACGGACAACGGTACCCAATTTACAGAGGCAGGCTTCAGAAAACTGGTGGCCGACTTGAACATAAAACACCAGTTCACCTCCGTCGAACATCCCCAAGCCAATGGACAAGCCGAAGCGGCCAACAAAGTCATATTGGCCGGATTAAAGTGGAGGCTACAAGAAGCAAAGGGAGCTTGGGCCGAGGAACTTCCACAAGTCCTATGGGCATATCGAACAACACCTCATTCTACTACAAACGAATCACCATTCCGACTAGCATACGGAGTGGAGGCAATGATTCCAATAGAAATCGAAGAAGGATCTCCCCGAGTAGTCCACTACAATGAACAAGCAAACTCCCAACTTCAGAGAGAAGAGCTCGACTTGTTACCCGAAATCCAAGAAAGAGCTTGGATCAGGGAAGAAGCTCTAAAGCGACGAATGGCTTCCAGATATAATCAAAAGGTAGTGCCGAGAAGTTTTGCAGAGAATGATCTCATCCTAATCAGAAATGACATTGGAACAACTCGACCCGGAGAAGGAAAGTTGGCAGCAAACTGGAAAGGACCTTACCGAGTCATTGAAGTACTGGGGAAGGGCTACTACAGACTGTCCGAGCTTAATGGACGAGAGCTTCCTCGATCATGGCACGCCTGCAACCTAAGAAGGTACTACAGTTAGAAAAAAGGATCTCATTAAATGGATGCGCTCTTTTTCCTGAAAAGGTTTTTTAATGAGGCACCATATCGAGACCCAGATCATACCCGACTTATAGGAACAAAGAAATTCCCACATGTATATATTTGCATTTTTTCTTTGAATAAAGTTTATTTAGATATTCTACAAGATTCCAAGACGCATTAATCTGAAGTATTCATCGTCCGATTATAAAGCAACAGGTCGGCAGAAAGTGAAAAACAATTCACTGCGCGACCACGATAAAAACAATCGTCCGATAAAGGTGAAAACGCGATTCACCCAAAGGACGATCTAAAGACGCCAACCATTTTCTACAAATCGGCAAAGATGAACACAGAATAATGTAAGAAGTTATCGAAAGCAATCCAAAAAAAAAAAGAACCTGACGAGGTCTTACGGATAGCTAATATAATAACTTAAAGACTGGCCGACGGTCAGAAGTCGGACCAAGTCAACCCAAGTTATAAGTAAACCCTGGAAAGAGGTCTGGCCAACCCTATTAAAGAGGATTACTTTAACTTAGAAGGGCCTGACATAACAAAGTCAGCCCAAAACTAAAAATTAAAAAGTTATACAAAGTAGTCCCTGAAAGAGATCTGACAAAGATCCAAAAAAGAGGACTACGAAAAATAACTTAAAGGAGACCGACATAACCAAGTCGGACTCCTACCATTAAAAAGTTATCAAAGTAGTCCCTGAAAGAGATCTGACAAAGATCCAAAAAAGAGGACTACGAAAAATAACTTAAAGGAGACCGACATAACCAAGTCGGAAACCATTAAAAAGTTATCAAAGTAGTCCCTGAAAGAGATCTGACAAAGATCCAAAAAAGAGGACTACGAAAAATAACTTAAAGGAGACCGACATAACCAAGTCGGACTCCTACCATTAAAAAGTTATCAAAGTAATCCCTGAAAGAGATCTGACAAAGATCCAAGAAAGAGGATTACAGAAATAACTTAAAGGAGACCGACATAACCAAGTCGGACTCCTACCATTAAAAAAAAAAGTTATACAAGTAGTCCCTGAAAGAGATCTGACAAAGATCCAAAAAAGAGGACTACGAAAAATAACTTAAAGGAGACCGACATAACCAAGTCGGACTCCTACCACTAAAAAGTTATCAACATAATCCCTGAAAGAGACCGAGTAAAGGCCCATAAAAGGGGATCACAAAAATAGCTTTTGAGGGGGACCAACATAAAGAAATCGGTCATAAGGCGCTAAAAATACAAACAAGAGCGAGGAAACCGAGAAACAAGTCGGACCCCCCACAGGCACGGCCTCAAAAGGATCCAAGCTACAAACGATAAAGCACGCAAACAACCTAAAGAGGCCAGAACAGCAAAATTTCAACAGATACCATGCATAAAACGATAAAAGCTTCAAGAGGTCACCACAAAACCAACCTCGGAAGCTACTTTTGTTTTTCAAAAAGAGTTGCAAGACAGACAACTAGAAGCGTCAAACAAAACAAAAGCTCACAAACCGGGCTATTTACACAAAATATCCAGAAAAAGATCAGCTAAAGATCGGGAGCTTTCCCGGCAGCATCAGTATGAGGAGAAGGAGAACGAGTCTGAAGGGGCACGGCATCTACGGTTCCATCATCCCGGTTCAGAATCTGGCAATCCGGATCAGATGTAACGGGAGGAATAGAGGAGGTCGACACCTTAAGAGAAGGCACTAGGGGAGGATCAGTCTCTTCGTCATCCTGGTCATCAGGGACAATCTTACCATCTCTCACGACATTATCCAGGCTGATAAGATTCAAGTCGGCATCAGGAGCAACAACCCGGAACTGCTCCATCAGGTTCTCAGAGGCAACAGTCACACTACCCACAAGGTGACCCTGAAGCTCACCATAATTAACCCGAGCTGTTTCCAACTCCTCCCGAAGACGCATCAATTCCCTATAAGCCGAGACATAGCTATCCTTATGTTTCAAAGCCATGTCTTCGGCCAGCTTCAGAGAAGCAGCAAGGGCAATAGAGCTGGCCTTCTCACCCTCCAGTTCCTTCTCCACCTTGGCCAACTTCACCTCCAACTCCTCCTTCAGACCCTTGATTTGATCAAATTCTGACTTGGCCTCCTCCATAAAAGATTTGGTAGCATGAACTGGAATCCCCTAAATTGTTCGAAAAATAGCCGCACCCATATGGGCCATCTTCACACTATTTTGGGTAATAAAATACAAATGCTTTAAAAGAGACACGTCGTCCATGGAAAGCCCACCATAGGGGGCAATTTGCTGGTCAACAAATTCAATGGCGTCAAAGTCTGGAGCATCCAAGTTAAAGGGTTCGAATGTTTTTTGCTTTTTCAAAGGTGGGGCACCAGAAGCAGCAGCAGAAGTTTGAGGAGGATCGACCTGATGAAACTGGGGAGTAGGAATTACTTTCCTCGGCCCAAGGGAACTCGGCACCTGGGGCTTCAGGGGAACCTGTGAAGATCCCTCGCCGGCCACCTTGGCCGAGATGTTTAGAGCAGCAGTTGCCTTCTTTGCCCTTTTAAAGGCCTTCATAGAGTCGTTATTCTTTGACATCCCTACAAAACACAAAAACAGTCACGACAAAGAGCTACAAAAAAGGAAGAAAAAGGAAATAAGTACAGAAACAAGTCAGACAAATACCCAAAATAGTCCGAACCAAGGATGGGTCATTCAAAAACCTTTTTGTATCAAGATGGGGCGGTTTCCCCCATAGATCCTCAAGAACAACAACGAAAGCGCGCTCAACATCATCAAGCATCTCCCAAGTATAACGAGACACTCTCACATCCCTCTGCCACTCTAGAGGGAAAGAAGGCTCATCATTTTTGTCAAGAAAAAAGGGGCGGGCCCCCTCGACAGCACGAACCTTAAAGAAGTAATTCTTGAAATCCTTAAAGGACTCATCATACATAGCAAAAACTTTGTGGCCCTGGGCAGACCTGAAGGAAACCCAGGAAGCCTTCTTTTTTGAAGAACTGCCAGGCTTGGCAGAAACAAACAAGTAAAGAAACAGAGTCTGGGAAGGTGTTACATCTAGTTCACGGCAGAGAAGTTGAAAAATTTTAATAAAACCCCAGGAATTGGGGTGAAGCTGGGATGGAGCAATATTACACGACCACAACAGGTCGGTTTCAAAAGCAGTAAAAGGAAAAGTAACATTCAACTGGCTGAAAAAGTATTCATAGGCATAAAAGAAGGGACGCTCCCTCTCAATGGAAGTCGGAAAGCAAACCCTCTCATCAGAATCAGGAGCAACAAGCTCGTAATCCCCCTCGCGAGCATTGTTACCACAAATCCTATGACGCTTCCTCAGCTCTGTGCAAAATTCAGCGTCCACAACGGAAACACACAACAAAACAAGGGAGTCCAGCCAATCGGACATCCCCTCGGGAACTCTGGAAGACATCTCTACAATGTTATTGCGAGAAGACATGAGGCCAACTAAATCCTACAAGTAAGAAAAGAAAATGAGGTTACTACAAAGATCTCGGACAAAGGGGAAAACAACTCGGTCAATACTTCTGAGGCAATGAAAAGCAAGAAAAGGAAAACCCCAAGACTCAAACCAAAAGTCTCGGGGCATCCTTTGGAGGCAGCAACAATGCAAGGTTTCCAGATCACATCCCAAGCATTTCTCAAAAAAGGATTCAAAACAACAAGCGCTTTTCATCAAAGAAAAAACATGGCAAATCATTACAGAGCCTACCAAACAAAATATTCCCAAAGCAACAAAGCATGGGACCATTAAAGACGCAACCTTTTTTGAAAAAGATCAGACAGGAAGCAATCTCCAAAAAGTAAGAAACAGATACAGATCTTCTACCAATACCAAAAGCAACCAAAAAGCAATAGTAAAACCCCAGAAAGCCTCAACAGAAATTCCAAGAAAAACCACAAGAAGGAAGATAAGAAAAGCATATCACAGCAACAAGTAAAAAGATCGCAAAAAGATCCAAACTTTCAAACATGCAAAACCAGAACATTCACCAAAATTAAAGACGAAGCTACAGAAAAAGCAAGAAAAGCTAGTACCAACCTGGAAAAGAGCAGCAAGCTTCAAAGAGGGAAGACGAAATCTGGAAATGCCTTCTCACGAAGAATGCGCATAAAAGTAAATGTCGCAGGAACCAATGCAAGATCCAAGCGCCAGAGAAACACCAAATGACAGAAGCACAGAAGCAGAGAGTGGAGAGAACTGAGAAAAAAAGTTACGAAAGAGCAAATGAGAGAAACCGTTTTCAGGTTTTTTCAAAATTGAAAGTAAAGAGCCTAGGAGAAACGGGGCAATTAATGCTCAAAATTAAAAGCATTAAACCCTCGCACGTTCCCAAAAAAGCGCCGGTGCAAAGGCGTGCATTTTCTAGTGGAAAACGTTCTACATTCAAAAGCCACTACAAAGGAATCGACAAAATGCTTGAGTTCGGCTTCGTCAAAAAAGGACCGAAGTCAAGGACTCGGCCTCAAAAAAAAAAAAGAAGACCGAGCTCAAGCAGGGGCACTGTTCATACCTTGGGCCGAGCTGTCCGACCTGGGATGTTCTACAGGTAAAGCGACCGACCTCTTCAGGTCAGGACAACCTGACCTCTTCTCAAAGAGCTCGGCCAAGTCACAGGAAAGCCCAAACAAAGGGCCCAAATAGAGGAACACGCCCCAAAATCCTAAGACGGCCCAAGCCTACAGAGAGAAGGGCGGTTCCCTTAAAGATAAGATGACCTCACTTAAAGATAAGATAAGATAACTAACTTATCTTATCCGCAGGAGGCCACATCTCACCATTATAAATACACTGGAGCACCCAGGTATAACTCATACTCTGATTCTACTCAATGCCTGCTTAATACCCTTGCTAACTTAAGCATCGGAGTCCCTTGCAGGTACCCCCACCCTCCGGGGACGAAGGATCAACACCACCACCAAGTCCAACAAGTCGGACACACCAGCTCCGGCCGATACCCACCTGCCGGACATGTCGGTCCCGACCAACACCGACGATCTCATCCAAGATCGACCTACAGTTTCAGGTAACCCTCGGAACAATACTATAGATAGATATATAGGTATAGATAGTATTTACATATTTGCATGCATATAGATAGTTGCATTCAATAAATTGATTACCCCTTTTGATCATTCTCCTTGTTAGTTTAGCATGAGGACATGCTATCGTTTAAGTGTGGAGGAATTGATGAGTCCATATTTGATGGTATATTTTGACTCAATTTGGATGGATTCTAGCATATGAACTCACACTTAAGCACCAAAATAGCATACTTTTGTGTTTGACCCCTAATTTTATCTTAAATGTGAAAACATGCAATTTTGTGCTTTAATAGAGCAAATTAATCTCACTTTTATGTCATTCGATGCCGTGAAATGGTTATGAGTGATTTCAGGCCTTGAAGGCAAGAATGGATGGGCAAAAGTGGAAGAAAGCATGTACAAGGGAAAAAACATGAAGAAAACAAAGAAAAGCACACACAGCAAAGTGTGTGTGCACACAACCTTGAGTGCGTGCGCACAAGCGAGTATTTCTATGTGTGCGTATGCACAAGCACCTGTGCGTACGCACGGGTTAATTTTCAGCCAAGTGTGCGGACGCACACATCTGTGCTTCCGTACAAGTCCCTACACGTGACTCCATTAATGAAGCACGTGTCTCTCGAATTCTGAGGCCTTTTGGGCCATTTTGGAAGGCTTGTATGCTGATTTTGATGTGCTATATAAGGGGAGAATCAACACATTAGCACACATTAGGTTTTAGTTTAGTTTTCTTAGTATTAGGAAGCTTCCATAGGAGTAGGCGTAGGAGTAGTGTAGCATTGCTCTCTTAGGGTTTATGCAATTTCAATTGTAGCATTTTATAGCAAGCTTTAATTTTGGATGTTGATCAACTCTTTTGTAAGTACTCTTAATTTCCTCTTTAATTACATTGTCTTTATTTTCATTTCCTCTTAGTTCAAGTGCTTTATTTATATTTGCAATTTTGAGTTCTTGTAGTTTTGATTGATGAGTTTACTATTTCATGCTTCCTCTATATTTGATTTCTTGTTTATTGTTGATATTGTTGATAGTTGGATATAGTTTTATAATTTTCCTTGCAATTTTCCATACTTTACTTTCATGCACACAAGGTGTTTGTGAAAATGCCAACCTTAGATTTTGAGTAGATTTTTACACCTTGGCTTGTGGTTTGAGTTCCTAGGATACTAGAATCATAATGTCCAACATTTAGTGGTAATTCTTCGGTAGTTAGTTGACTCTTGTTTCTATTGATGCTAGCCTTTTATCAACTAGTTTGATAAGTTGGTTGGGACTTATGGATTAAAGTCAATTATGCTTGCTTGACTTACTCCTCGATGGTTGGGGTTGACTAGGCGAGATTGACTCATCATAATTACCATAGTTGTGGTTATGGTGATGATAGGATCCCTTGGATACTCATTCCCAAGTCAAGGCTCTTCATTTGCATCGATAGTATTTTCACTAGTTTTGATCTTATCTTGTTTGCTTTTACTTGCATTAAATTCCAATTTCGAGCATTCCTTAGTTCTTTTATTACTTAGTTCTTTTAATCTTTCATTTCTTGCTTGAAAATTCCCTTTTTGCCTTAACAACCAAGGAAGTAACACTCCAATTGCATTCCTAGGTAGAACGACCTGAGGTTGAAAGACTCTCGGTTTATTTTGTCTTGAATTTATTATTTGATTACGAGAGTTTGTTGTTGGTTTGGACTATGCTACCAACGAATTGATTCTTATTTTAATTGATTCCAAACTAGACAACAACAATTCTCTTTCGTCAGTAATACCTAGTTGGGTCAAGAAATAGTCATAGGCATAAAAGAAAGGATGCTCTGCCCGACTTAAGGGAGGGAAACTAACCCTCTCCTCGGGGTTGGGCGACACTAGCTCGTAGTTCTTCTCATCCTCCCTATGCTCACAAATCCTATGAAATCTCCTAAGCTTCTCACAATACTCCGGGTCAGCTACAGTAACACACATTAAGACTATGGAATCTAACCAGTCAGCCATACCACCAGGAACCTTTGTAGACATTTCGACAATATTCTTACGAGAAGACATAAGAAACTATACCTACAGCAAGGAAATAAAAGGAATGTCACACCGAACAACTCGGACAGAAACAGAAAACGAAAAAACAACCAGCAACCAGTAAGTACGGCAGCAAAAGGGCACCCCACATGGTTCACAAAAACAAAAGATCACCAACAAAACCCAGAGGCACCCTTTGGAGGCAATACAAACACAGAAAGAAAAGAGAGTCGAAGAAAATCGAAAGCCCTAAAGTGCTAACTTTTTCAACAACAAGGAAATAAAAAGATCAAAACTTTTCAAGAAAGAAAAGCATCCAGCACCACCAGAAGCAAGGGCAACTATCAACAAAACAAGAATAGAACGAAATGCATAAACAGAAACCAACCTAGAAAAAGAAAAGCAAAAGCAACGACAGATGCGCAGCAGAACATGGACGATCCACACCAACAAGCGCCTCGAAGCTCCAGAGAAAGAAGAAAGCTCGTGGCAAATCGAAGGAACAAGACCAAGGAAAGAAGCTTTCCTTCAAAAATCTAAAAGTAAAGCAGATGGAAGTAAGAAACTGAAAAAATCAAAAACCTCTTTGATTTCAAATTACAGGAGGGAACGAAACGGCAAAAAGGAATCAAAGCCCAATTAAAAGGCTTTAAAACTGCTCGCTTAAATACAAGAAAACTGATGCACTCAAAAATGACGCCGCATTTAAAAGCAAAAATGCTTCGCGTTTCGAAAGCATTAAAAATGCGAAATTTGCCCGAGAAGGACCAAACCGGGCGCGACCAGGAAGATGCTTGAACACGACTTCTTCAAATAGGTCAAAGCTTAGAAATGAGCACAACCTCATGGAAAGGTCGAAGCTCAACCAGGGGAATTCTTCATACACTGATCCGAGCTACAAGTTCCGGGTTGGCCAAAGATAATGGGACCGACCTCTTGAAAGGATGGCCCATTACCGACCTCTTCATAAAGAGTTTGGAAGATCACCACAGGGACCCAAGGAGGCCCAGAACGAAGAACCACCGCCTACTAAGATGCGGTTAACAAAAGATCTGACCTTACCCATAAAAGATAAGATAAGATAACAAACTTATCTCAAGGAAGGTCGCCCAACACTACTATAAATACACTGGAGCACCCACCTGTAACTCATACTCTAATTCTACAAAAAACCTGCCTAAAGCCCGTACTGACTTAAGCATCAGAGTCTCTTGTAGGTACCGCTCCCCTCCAGTGAACAAGGATCAATAACACCTCCTACTCCAACAAGTCAGACGTGGCAGTCTCGACCAGGCTAGAAGATCTCGTCCGAGATCGACCTCCCTGTTTCAGGTAACTCCCGGAACATTATATAAAAAAAAGAGGAAAAAAAAGAAAAAGAGAAAAAGAAAACAATAAAACGAGAACAAAATGCCCAAAAGTAAAGTAATAATAACAATGCATATGTGTTGTGATTAAAAAGGGAATGCATGGGTGTGTGGAAAAGTAAAGAATGGGTAGTTAGGTTTTGCATTAGAGTTAAATAGGTTGTAGGTTAGGTGAGAGTTTAAGTTAATCAAGGATTCAAATCTCAAGCTCACTTGACCATATATAACCTTACTGATGACTACGCATCATGATATATTTTTCTATGCTTTTTCATATAAAAAATGAGTACATAATGACCAATTCTTGAGTATTTGTGTGCTTAAGTTGAATATTGCTTTGATTGCTTGAGTTAATGAATTTTGTGGAAAATGGTGGAAAAAGAAGCAATAAAAGCACTAATAGAGGAAGCACACTCCCAAGGTGGCAAAAGAGTTGGAAACAAACTCAAAGAGAAGCAAAGAGGATTTGCAACCCTGACCTCTTCACACTCCAACAAGAATAACTCGAGTTGTATAGCTCCAAATAAGGTGATCTCAGTGTCATTGGAAAGTATACTTCCAGAACTTTCCAACCATATATAACACTTTATAGTGGACATTGATTTGTGGGGACAAATTGCTATTCGTTTAGCTTCATAGTTTCAGCGTAAAACAAGTCCCTGCACTTCGCCAGACTGACCTCTTCACCTTCAAAAGATCATAACTTGGGCTAGAGATGTCCAAATGACATGCTTTCAGCGGTGTTGGAAAGTTGACATCCAGGACTTTTCAATAATATATAATAGTTTATAATGGGAATTCATTTTAAGGACGCAACAGACCAATCATTCAGCGAGCAAAGTTTTCCAAACCTTCACAAGCCCAAAATGCCACTTCAATGACACTCCACATTGGGCCACTTCCAAATACTCCCATTCCTTCATTCATTCTTCAATGTTTCAAGCTTCTATGAAGAGAATTAAAAGTTCACAAGCCCAACTTGATGCTGCATAAACTTGTTATGCTACGATTTTTGGAAATTGCACAAACGGCAAAATTCCTTCCGGCAAGTGCACCGGTTATCGTCAAGTAAAAACTCACAATAGAGTGAGGTCGAATCCCACAAGGATTGGTTGAATGAGCAATTCGAATTAGAAGTTTGATTATTTGAGCGGAATCAACTTTTAGATGTGAATTGCATAAAGTAAATGTGGCAGGAAACGTAAATTGCAAGGAATTGAAATTGCATAAACTTAAATTGCGAGAATTAAGGTGCGAGAAAGTAAATTGCTGAAATCAAAAGGGATGGGGGTGATTGCATGAAATTAATGGCAGAATGTAAAAGAAAAGGTAGATCAGAAATGGGGAATTCATTGGGTTTCAGGAGATATTGAGATCTCCGAATCAAAACGTCTTATCCCTTCCTCAACCAATGCATTCATTGAATTTTGCTTGGGAATCTTATATGATTGGATCCCAATCCCTTGGCTCACCAATTCTCTCTAAAAACAAACAAATTCCCAATCCCTTGGTTTAAATGTTCATAAGAAGAGATGATGCTCGATCACTGATTATACCACACAGTTTCATGAACCACAATTTGGTAGGATTACATGTCACAATATCCATCCAAACCCCAATCCAATTCACTGTGAGAAAGCTTCTCTAGCATGAATCCTCCATTCCTTTCCCAAGGTTCCGAAGGATTCCAATTATGGGTAGTTTCTTTCCCAAGATAACTACCCAATGGAATTAGATCGAGAAGCTTTCTAACAAAATTCAAGAGAAAAGATTGAAGAAGAAGATAAAACTATTATTGATTCATTGAATTACAATAGAGCTCCCTAACCCAATGAAAGGGGGTTAGTGATTCATAGCTCAGAATTCAATTACAAAATATGAAAAGTGATTTCCAAAACTCAAGGTAAAAGTCCCCCTCAGGGGCTGGATTCCCCTTTCTTGAGTCGTCACTTTGTTCTCTTGTCAACCTTGCCAATTTGATGCCAAATATAGACTATTATACCTCGTTGGAAAGCTATGGATGTCAGCTTTCTAACGCAACTGGAAGCACCTCAATTGGATCTCTATAGCTCAAGTTATACTCCATGGAAGGTGAAAAGGTCAGCTGGCCTGATTGCATGTTGGTACTATGCTCTTCTATGCACATTACGGGGCTGTTTTCTCCCTCAATTTTTAGTATCCACCATGCATGCCATATATGCTTGGAAAGCTCTAGATGTCTTCTTTCTAATGCATTTTGAATCACCTCATTTGGAGTTTTGTAGCTCAAGTTATTTATGTTTGAAGAAGGCATGGTCAAGCTGT
Source organism: Arachis stenosperma (assembly GCF_014773155.1). Classification (NCBI taxonomy): domain Eukaryota; kingdom Viridiplantae; phylum Streptophyta; class Magnoliopsida; order Fabales; family Fabaceae; genus Arachis; species Arachis stenosperma. Next base: position 47,774,474 of record NC_080377.1, read on the forward strand.
TCCATATAACACGTTTAAGCTCCAGTTTGAGGTCAAACTGGAGCTTAAACGTGGAAATGGCTTCCTGGTGCATAATGTGGTTCGAACACGTTTAACCTCCAGTTTGAGGTTAAACTGGAGGTTAAACGTGGAAATGCTCCCTTTGTGCCATTCTCATTCTGGCGTTTAACCTTCAGTTTAAGGTTAAACTGGAGGTTAAACGCCAGTTTCCTCTTTTCTCAGCTTTCATGATTCTGGCGTTTAACCTTCAGTTTAACCTTAAACTGAAGGTTAAACGCCACTTTCAGCTTTGGTGCCCTTTCTTATTCTGGCGTTTAACTTCCAGTTTAAGGTTAAACTGGAGGTTAACGCCAGTTTCAGCATTATATGGCTTGGTTCAAGCTTCCTCTATTGATTTTGTTGCTTCCTTGCCTAGCCTCTTCTTCCCTGAAATCATCCAAACAATTGCATCAAAGTCTTGCAAAATTCCATGAGAAATCTTCCATTCATAGCATTCAAGTAATATAACTAAAAACTCATGAAATTTTCATCAAAATCATCATGTTTGAATGATTTAAGACAAGCATGACTATTTGGCCCAAATGATTACTTAAGGCTCAAGAAAATGCATAAAACAACTAAAAATAAAAGAAAAAGGCTAGTGAAACTAGCCTAAGATGCCTTGGCATCACAACACCAAACTTAATCCTTGCTTGTCCCCAAGCAAGTTCTGAATTATTTGAGAAGAAAGAATGAAACAGAAAGTAAATTCATTAGCCATATCAGTAAGTAATTGACATTGATTAATGGGGTGTTCATGCAGAAAGTTGTTGCAGCATCACTTTATTGTTTCTTAGGTAAGAATGTCACTTTTTATGTTTCCACTAAAACACTGCTATGGCCTCTTGTTATTCACATATCCTTGGCAAGTTTCTTTTCTTTGTTTTTCTTTTTCTTTGAGCTTATTTGCTCCTTGTTGCTCAGTGTCATGTGTTGCACAAGCCTTTGGCATTTTCTTTTTCTTATCAGTGCACTACACATATCCACTACAGGCATTTTAGTTCACATTTCTTCTTGAGACATTGGTGCCCAGCACCTCTTTGTGTGACTAAATATTTTGTATTTAGGTTGCTCTTGATAATGGACTTTTGGTTGATAATCCCGGGTTAGTTAACCCAAGTTACCAAGTGTTGAAACACTCCTCAGAACCTATTCATCCAAGCATATCCTTAATACATAAACACCACAGGCATTTGTCTCAGAAGTTCAAACCATTGGTGCCTAGCTTATTTTCTCAAAATTTTTTTTTTTGGTTGCCCTTTTTCAGTGACTTTTTCTTCTTCTTTTTCTTTCTTTTTCATGGCCAAAGACATTTATTCATCAAGATCCATAGACAGCATCCTAATTTCCACTAAAAGTGACAATTCTAACTTTATTTCTTAGTGAGCTGACTATTCAATCAAACATGCATACCACCACTTAATCTTATTTGATTTCTTACCAAATGGAATTGAGTTACTTTTGTTCAAACATTTCTTTTATTTTTGGAAACAGAACAAGCAGGGCAAGCATACATTTAAGCAAGTGAAGTTTATCCAGACACTTAGACTATCACTTATTTGGAAATTAAACAAACAGACAAACAAAAACTGCAATGACTCAAACTTAAAGCAGGGGTGCATGCAAACTTCCAATATCAGCAATTCACAGTACAAGCAATTAAGTGACAATACAACCTTTTAGCATCTTCTTTGTTGTTCATCATCCTTCCTAGCCTTGGTGTTCTCTTTGATGATGATGTATATTCCTTCCATGAGATTGATTGTCTTCCTGCAAAGCTATTAGAAGTTGCTTGTTCCCCAAGCACCTTGAGAATTGTTTAGCATGCATGTATGTTTGTAGGCCTCTGAACTTAGATTGGTGTGTGAACACCAAACTTAGTTCCTTGCCATATGCAGCAATTTGGATCATATGCAGAAAACCTCATGTGCTTTTATTAAGAAAATAACTATGAACTAGAAAAAGAAACTATGAACTAGAAATTAAACTATTGTTTAAGTAGTTTCCCTGATTGGTTGGAGCTAGTGACTAGTCATGCTGAGGTAGAAATGTGCTTTTAATGAAGTTTTTGGTGGAACACCAAACTTAGAATCTCACATTCACCCTTGAATTGTTTTGGTGTGCAACACCAAACTTAGCTCCTTGCAATACGGATAAATCTACTTAACTCTTTTATTGAAATAACTAGAAAAGAAAAACTACCTTTGGTTGGGTTGCCTCCCAACAAGCGCTCGTTTACTGTCATTAGCTTGACATGATGTTCCTGACTTTCTTCCTCTTCCTCCAGTTTGTTAAGAGGAATGACTTCAAGTGGATAAAGGAGCTAGTTAGTGCCCCTTGTTGTGAATGCCTCTTTCCAGCAAGCTTTCCCTTGTGATTGGCTTGAGTGAACTTGCTTGTTGGCTCAGGAGTTGGATTGTTCTTCGACCTTCTCTTCTTCATGGATATGGTCCTTTGTTTCTCGGTCACAATCCTCATTTTGGTGCTTGTTTCTACTGCCTTCACATCCTTGATCTCAGAACTTGGTTGTTGTTGGACAGTTGGAGTATCCTGTTCATCAAAAGCTTCCTGAATTTGTGGTTCAATGAACCCTTCCTCTTTGCAACTCTCTGTTTCATTGGAGTGTGATCTCCCTTGATTGACTTTCTCCATTTCTTGTTCTTCTGATTCCTCCCTTGGGTTTGCCATGGTATCACTAGAAGAATTGTGGGTAGGGAATTGCTTTGATAGATATCCAATTTGTGCTTCTAGCTTTTGAATGGCAGCACCTTGATTTTGTAAGTTGGATATCACTTCTTCCTTAAAGCCTTTCAAATCGGCCACATCTCTGCCCATAGTTGCAATCATTCTTTCTATCCTGTTTAATTGATCTTGAAATTGTTGGTTTGGATTAGGTTGGGCAGGTTGATTATCTTGGCTGTGATATGGTGGCTGGGAGTATGTGTTTTGTGTGGGCTAATAGAGTCTTTGGTTGGAGTGTTGGTAGTGGTATGACTCTTGTGTGTAGTGGAATGAGTCTTGTGGATAGTGAAATGAATTGTATGAATTTGAGAAGGAATTTTGTGCTGAGAAATGCTCAAGTGATGAAGAATTTGGATATGTAAAACTAGGAGGTGAGGTTGGATAATTCAGAGGTGATGGCTCTTGATGAATGGGGTGTGAATAAGTGAAATCTCTTTGGTTTTGATCTTCCCAGCCACAACTTGAGTGGTGATCAAATTCACCAAAACATGGACCATTTTGTGGCTCTGGGAAGTACCCCGTTTCCTGTTCCTGATACTTCCACCCACCATGAGCATAATAACATGAATCATTCTGTGGTGGTGGAGAGTTTCTCATGAATTTTGATTGACTAAAAGATGATGGATACTCCTTTCTTTTTTGCAATATGCTCAGTCTCAAACAATACTCATCCAAAGATAGTGGAAATTTCATAGTGAGGCAATATCACAAACAGCTAGTGGTTAGTATGCTATCAAGTGAATAAGCAAAGAAAACAAATTAAAATTTGCAGAAATTAGCAGTAATAAACTGAAACAAAAACTATTAACAAAAGAAAAGAAAAATTGCTCAATCTAGTTAACTTCCAATTGGAGAATTGTCAATCGAAAACCAATCCCCGGCAACGGCGCCATAAACTTGATGCTGCATAAACTTGTTATGCTACGATTTTTGGAAATTGCACAAACGGCAAAATTCCTTCCGGCAAGTGCACCGGTTATCGTCAAGTAAAAACTCACAATAGAGTGAGGTCGAATCCCACAAGGATTGGTTGAATGAGCAATTCGAATTAGAAGTTTGATTAGTTGAGCGGAATCAACTTTTAGATGTGAATTGCATAAAGTAAATGTGGCAGGAAACGTAAATTGCAAGGAATTGAAATTGCATAAACTTAAATTACGAGAATTAAGGTGCGAGAAAGTAAATTGCTGAAATCAAAAGGGATGGGGGTGATTGCATGAAATTAATGGCAGAATGTAAAAGAAAAGGTAGATCAGAAATGGGGAATTCATTGGGTTTCAGGAGATATTGAGATCTCCGAATCAAAACGTCTTATCCCTTCCTCAACCAATGCATTCATTGAATTTTGCTTGGCAATCTTATATGATTGGATCCCAATCCCTTGGCTCACCAATTCTCTCTAAAAACAAACAAATTCCCAATCCCTTGGTTTAAATGTTCATAAGAAGAGATGATGCTCGATCACTGATTATACCACACAGTTTCATGAACCACAATTTGGTAGGATTACATGTCACAATATCCATCCAAATCCCAATCCAATTCACTGTGAGAAAGCTTCTCTAGCATGAATCCTCCATTCCTTTCCCAAGGTTCCGAAGGATTCCAATTATGGGTAGTTTCTTTCCCAAGATAACTACCCAATGGAATTAGATCGAGAAGCTTTCTAACAAAATTCAAGAGAAAAGATTGAAGAAGAAGATAAAACTATTATTGATTCATTGAATTACAATAGAGCTCCCTAACCCAATGAAAGGGGGTTAGTGATTCATAGCTCAGAATTCAATTACAAAATATGAAAAGTGATTTCCAAAACTCAAGGTAAAAGTCCCCCTCAGGGGCTGGATTCCCCTTTCTTGAGTCGTCACTTTGTTCTCTTGTCAACCTTGCCAATTTGATGCCAAATATAGACTATTATATCTCGTTGGAAAACTATGGATGTCAGCTTTCTAACGCAACTGGAAGCACCTCAATTGGATCTCTATAGCTCAAGTTATACTCCATGGAAGGTGAAAAGGTCAGCTGGCCTGATTGCATGTTGGTACTATGCTCTTCTATGCACATTACGGGGCTGTTTTCTCCCTCAATTTTTAGTATCCACCATGCATGCCATATATGCTTGGAAAGCTCTAGATGTCTTCTTTCCAATGCATTTTGAATCACCTCATTTGGAGTTTTGTAGCTCAAGTTATTTATGTTTGAAGAAGGCATGGTCAAGCTGTTCCATATAACACGTTTAAGCTCCAGTTTGAGGTCAAACTGGAGCTTAAACGTGGAAATGGCTTCCTGGTGCATAATGTGGTTCGAACACGTTTAACCTCCAATTTGAGGTTAAACTGGAGGTTAAACGTGGAAATGCTCCCTTTGTGCCATTCTCATTCTGGCGTTTAACCTTCAGTTTAAGGTTAAACTGGAGGTTAAACGCCAGTTTCCTCTTTTCTCAGCTTTCATGATTCTGGCGTTTAACCTTCAGTTTAACCTTAAACTGAAGGTTAAACGCCACTTTCAGCTTTGGTGCCCTTTCTTATTCTGGCGTTTAACTTCCAGTTTAAGGTTAAACTGGAGGTTAAACGCCAGTTTCAGCATTATATGGCTTGGTTCAAGCTTCCTCTATTGATTTTGTTGCTTCCTTGCCTAGCCTCTTCTTCCCTGAAATCATCCAAACAATTGCATCAAAGTCTTGCAAAATTCCATGAGAAATCTTCCATTCATAGCATTCAAGTAATATAACAAAAAACTCATGAAATTTTCATCAAAATCATCATGTTTGAATGATTTAAGACAAGCATGACTATTTGGCCCAAATGATTACTTAAGGCTCAAGAAAATGCATAAAACAACTAAAAATAAAAGAAAAAGGCTAGTGAAACTAGCCTAAGATGCCTTGGCATCACAAGTCAAGCCACAATTAACAATCATTCAAGGCCATAAGAATCATCTAGAAGTAATTAGGAAATTTGCATTTGATTGTAATTTCATTTGAATTTGTAATTTAGGTAGCTTATAAATAGGGCCTTAGATTCATCATTTTACACACACCATGGAGTGGTGGAGGTGACTCCACTCTCCTTTCACTCTCATTCTCTTGTCTTCTTCCATTTTCTTTCATACACACTTTTGTAAATATTTTTGCTATGATGAGTTTCTAATTTCCAACATTTGAGAAAGAGAGCTCTATTGTAATTTAATGGGTTGATTTATTTTCATTCTTTATCTTCAATTATTCTTTCATTGCTTCTTTAGAAAGGGTCTTTGTGCTTCAAAGATCTAATTACTATCGAGAGAGGAATTAGATCTATTTGAATTCTATGATGAACTTGAGAAAGGAGTCATAGAATTTAGTTTGAGGCTCTTCTTTCACAACTCTCTTGATTGATAATTCTTAGCTTGATATGTGAGATGTAATCACTTTAAATTGAAATCTTGAAGGTTGTGTGGCTCTAAATTAGAGACCATTCTTCATCTCTTCTCATGAGCAATTAGATCAATAGATTGACAATTGATCAAGTTAAGAGAAATCAAATCACCAAGAGATTGGGGTTTGATTACTTGTAATTTGCCAAGAGATCAATGATTGCATGATTGAAGTGGAGATGAGAATTGTTGATCTTGAGAATGCAATATCTCTTGATCCCAATGTTAATTTCATTCTTACTTTTTGTTATTTACTTTTTGTCTTTAATTCTTGTCATTTACTTATGAACATTTATGGCTTTATTTACTTTTACACATTTGTGCCTTCCAAGTATTTGTAGAAATACTTCACTTGGTTTTACTTTCTAGTCATTTACTTTCTTGCACATTACTTTCTTGTACTTTCCATTCCTTGCAATTTACATTCTCGTACTTTAATTTTCAGCACTTTAATTTCTTGTCATTTACTTTTCTTGCACTTTATTACTTTCATTTAATTTCAAGTCATTTACATTTCTTGCTTGATTATCACCCAATTGTGCTTGTCTAACTAGAATAATCAATTAACTATTGATTGCTTAATCCTTTAATCCTCGTGGGATCGACCTCACTCTAAGTGAGTTTTACTATTTGATACGACCCGGTATACTTGCCGGTGGTTATACGTGAAATTAATTTTTTACCTATCAAGTTTTTGGCGCCGTTGTCGGGGATTAATTGTGATTAACAAACTACTGGTTGATTAATTTTCTAGATTGGACATTTTTTTCTCGTTTTTACTTTACTTTTTTTATTTTTATTTCTCTTTTCTTATTAAGTTAAGTGTTTGTGTTAGTGCCTCACTAAGAATTCTTTAGTTGTGACACAAGGAATTTCAATTTTTCTTGGTGGTTGTGTTTGATACAACATTTTTAAATTAAAATGGAGTTTACCTCACATGTTGACCAATCATATTACATGGGATATTGCCCACTACCACAAAATGATTTATGTCATTATCCTCATGGTGGATGGAAATATCAACAAGAAATAATGGATCATGAGCAATCAACCCAAATGGGATATACCCCAAGGTCACATAATGATCAAGTAAGTTACAAGGGGTATTTTTCACCACCAAAAAATGATTCAAGTTACCATACTAATTGTGGTTGGGGAAATCAATATCAAGGAATGATGGGGTTTGAGCAATCAAACCAAATGGGATACTTTGCAAGAACACAAAATGATTCATACTCCTATGAATGAGACAACTATCCAAATTGTGATTGGGAAGGACAAAATCAAAGAGAATTCAATGTTTCCTATCCCATCCATCAAGATCCCTCATCTCTTAATTATCCAACCTCACCTCCAAATTTTTCATATCAAAATTCTTCACCACTTTAGTTTCCCTCAACATAAAATTTCTTCCAAAATCCATACAATTCAATTCATCAATCACAAAATACATTTGATTACCCACACAATTCATTCCATATCCCTCAACAACACTTCACCACAACATCCACAATTTCATAAAATCCACCCCAACCTTCTCCTCTCTTGCTACAAATAGAACAATGCCTCCCAAGTTCCCTAGAAACTCAAGAGAGAGCTAGAAAACTCTTGGAAAGGCAAGAACAATATTGGAAGGAATGAGAGAGCCTTTTTTAGAAGATAGATGGACACTTAGAGCTTAGCAAGGAGGATGAAGACCAATTTGTGGGTGTAAAGGAGGAATTGGAAGAGCAAGAAAAAGAGGCCCCTATACCAAGTGAAATTCTAATGAAGAATGAGGTTGTAAAGGAGAAAAACAACCAAGGGAGTATACACTCCAAGGAAGTGGAGAATTGCATGGAGGATGATTTAATTGAACCATCAATCCAAGAGGTTCTTGATGATGAGGACACTCCAACCATCACACAACACCTAAGTCTTGAAATCAAGAAAGTGAAGGCAATCAAGAAAAGCACTCAAAGAAGGATTGTGACCAAGAAACAAAAGACAACATCTATGAAAAAGATAAGGTCAACAAAAAGCAATCCTACTCCCACCCTAACAAGCTAGAGGAATCAAGCTAATAACAACAAAAGAAGGCTTGTTAAGAGGCAATTAAATCAAGGGGCATCAATTTTTTCTTCTTCTCCCTTGAAGTCATTTCTTTTAACCAATTGGAAGAAGAGGAAGAAAATTAAGAACCACATGTCAAGCTAATGACATTAAAAGAGCGCTTGTTGGGAGGCAACCCAACCGTTGGTAACATTTTCTTTCCTTGCTTAGTTTACTTTCAATAATTTGGCATATGATTGCATTCTAAGTTTGGTGTTGCATGCAACAATTTGATCTTCAATCTTTAATAGGTACTTGAATCATTCTAAAATGAAAGTGTCACACTAAGTTTGGTGTTGCCACTTACCTTTCATGTATAGTACCATGCATAACTCACTTATTGATGCAATCATATTGTCTCTTTTCTTTGTGCTTTGATTGTCATCTTTAATTTTTGCTTGCTTAAATACATGCATTACTTACATCTCTTCTTGAAGACATTCATGATTAATCATAAATTCCACCACCACTATTTTATTTGTTGCTTGAGGACAAGCAATCATTCTAAGTTTGGTGTTGGGGAAGGAAGGAGTAGGAGGAAAATGACAATAACAAAGATGAAGATCTACAAGGTGGTTAAGTTCTTTTTCCTCTTATTTATCTTCTATACTTTCAATTGCATGATTGTCTTCCATTTCTTTTATATGCATGTGTGTTCTTCTTTTTGAAAAAGTATAGCTTGATATTTGAATTGTAACATGTTGCTATGATATTATTACTACCATCTTGAATTTTGTGAGTCAAAGTAATTAAGTATCATGATCATAAACAAACAAGGTAATTATAGAAGAATCTAGCATGAGCATATAAGTATTGGAAGGCTAGCATGACTATTGTTGCTCAATTGCATTTGAATTTGTTTAATTGAAGTTTTCATCTAGGACATTTTATGAAATGTTTGAAACATTGAAAACCTTGAACAAGCAAATCAATTAAAAGATTAAGAAAGAGAAAGGAAAAAATGAGAAAGTTGAAGGCTCTAAGTACCAATGACAATTCATTAGTCAAGTACTTGTGGTGTTTATGTTTCAAGCAAAAAGTTTGAAAACAAAACACTTAGAGTCAAGACTAGGCTCAAGTGCAAAGCACTCCCTCAAAGCTCAAGGCTCTAAGCACCAATGATTAGAAGGAAAGTAAACAAAAGAAATAAATGAGCTTAAAGAGTCCTCTAATTAAATGCTTGTGGTGTTTATGTATCAAGTGGTAATACTTGAAAACAAAGCATTTAGAGTCAAAGCTTTTAACTAATGGTGCAAAGCACCCAAGAAGCTAAGCTAAGAAAAAGATGAAAAGCTTGTTTCAAGGAAGGAACACAAAGAAAAATATTTCATAAAATGATCTAGATAGAAGCATCAATCATTTGAATTTCTTTTGAGATTGTAGCATGCATAGTAAACTAGCCAACCATGAACATTTAATTGCTATTCTTCTCACCTTGGATTGTCAATCTTTATTGCATGATTCTTTGTTTGCTTGCAGACAAGCAAAGTTTAAGTTTGGTGTTGTGATGACTACGCATCATGATATGTTTTTTTATGCTTTTTCATATAAAAAATGAGTACATAATGACCAATTCTTGAGTATTTGTGTGCTTAAGTTGAATATTGCTTTGATTGCTTGAGTTAATGAATTTTGTAGGAAATGGTGGAAAAAGAAGCAATAAAAGCACTAATAGAGGAAGCACACTCCCAAGGTGGCAAAAGAGTTGGAAACAAACTCAAAGAGAAGCAAAGAGGATTTGCAACCCTGACCTCTTCACACTCCAACAAGAATAACTCGAGTTACAAAACTCCAAATGAGGTGATCTCAGTGTCATTGGAAAGTATACTTCCAGAACTTTCCAACCATATATAACACTTTATAGTGGACATTGATTTGTGGGGACAAATTGCTATTCGTTTAGCTTCATAGTTTCAGCGTAAAACAAGTCCCTGCACTTCACCAGACTGACCTCTTTACCTTCAAAAGATCATAACTTGCGCTAGAGATGTCCAAATGACATGATTTCAGCGGCGTTGGAAAGCTGAGATCCAAGGATTTTCAATAATATATAATAGTTTATAATGGGCATTCATTTTGAGGACGCAACAGACCAATCATTCAGCGAGCAAGGTTTCCCAAACCTTCACAAGCACAAAATGCCACTTCAATGACACTCCACATTGGGCAACTTCCAAATACTACCATTCCTTCATTTATTCTTCAATATTTCAAGCTTCTATGAAGAGAATTAAAAGTTCACAAGCCCAAGTCAAGTCACAATTAACAATCATTCAAGGCCACAAGAATCATCTAGAAGTAATTGGGAAATTTGCATTTAATTGTAATTTCATTTGAATTTGTAATTTAGGTAGCTTATAAATAGGGCCTTAGATTCATCATTTTACATACACCATGGAGGGGTGGAGGTGACTCCACTCCCTTTTCACTCTCATTCTCTTCTCTTCTTCCATTTTCTTTCATACACACTTTTGTAAATATTTTTGCTATAATGAGTTTCTAATTTCCAACATTGGAAAAGAGAGCTCTATTGCAATTTAATGGGTTGATTTATTTTCATTCTTCATCTTCAATTCTTCTTTTATTGCTTCTTTAGAGAGGGTCTTTGTGCTTCAAAGATCTAATTACTATCGAAAGAGGGATTAGATCTATTTGAATTCTATGATGAACTTGAGAAATGAGTCATAGAATTTAGTTTGAGGCTCTTCTCTCACAACTCTCTTGATTGATAATTCTTAGCTTGATATATGAGATATAATCACTTTGAATTAAGATCTTGAGGGTTGTGTGTGATGACAAGTCATCTTAGCCTAGTTTCACTAGTCTTTTTCTTTTTATTTTATTAGGTTTTATGCACTTTCTTGCATTGTAAGTAAGTAATTTGGAGTGGAATTGCATGGTTTCTTTGAATCAATCAACCACCCTTTAATTGACACAAAATCATGAAGTTTAAGCTAAAATTAATTGAATTATGAATGAACTTCAAATCTTGTGAATTTTGTGATACTTTGATTGGTTGTTTTGATTACTTGTAGGTGAAGAAAGAAGAAAATAAGAAAAGCGTGGCATAAGGAATGTGTCCAAAGGAAGCAAAAAGCGTGCCAACATTAAGGAAGAAGGAAAGCTAAGTTGAGAAAGCAACCTGAGCTTCACAAGAAAAAATGGGAGAGAGCAAGGCACAAAGCTCAGTTCACTTAGTGAACTAAGCACTAAAGAAAGCAAGGAAATGACATAAAGCTCAGTTCACTAAGTGAGCTTTATCGGGCTCCTTCAAGAATTAATTCAAAGCAAAAATCCCATAAATGAAGCCACCAAGTTTTGAACTCATGAACTAAAGGAAGCAAGGAATGCTCCTTTCAAGGAAATTGAGAAGAAATTAGCCAAAATGCTTCCTCCAAGGTTCGAATAAGGGATCTCTCACTACCAAGCTTGCAAGGAAAATAAACCAAGGTGGGTAGGCTAGGACTCGAACCTGGGAACTCCATGGAGACAAGGGAGGAGCGCCACTTTTATTGCAAAGAAAATAAGCCAAGATGGCTCTCCCAAGGTTCGAACCAGGAAACTCCATGAAAAGTAATGGAGGAGCGTCCACTCTTCCAAGGGAATTTGTATCCATTTGCTTCCACCAGGATTTGAACCTGGGAGCTTGAAGTCCAAAGCAAGGCGCCACAAATGGGGAGCTTTGTTGGTTTTCCCAACTGAGCAGTATTCTTCCCCTATTCCCCACATTTTGACGCAACAAAAAACACCAAAGAGCAAGCCTAGCGCGCAATTAACATGGCCAAGGCTGGACGCACCAAATCACACAAGCAAGGCAACATTTGGGCGCTCAGTTTGGTATTTGAACTGAGCCGTCCCATGGGAGGTGCACTTGGGCCAAAATTCTCTAAAAATCCAATTTAATTCATTTCTTCACCAAATTTGAGAGCCCATCCAAATTCTAAAATCCAAGAGTAGAAAGTGTATAAATAGGAGCTAGTTTAATTTAGTAAGGACTTTTGAACCTTCTTTTTTACACACCTTTTACTTACTTTTGAATTTTCTTTTAGTTTGTAATTGGGAGCTGAGTTCTTGGAGAATTGGGAAGGAGAATTGATCTCTCTTCTTTGTTCTTGCTTGAGCACTCTTTAATTTTCTTGCTTTGGATCTTGGGTGGAGAATTGAAGAATTTCTGTTTCAATCTCACCTTGAGATCTCTTGTTTACTTTCTCTGCATAATTGAATTTCCATTTCTGTTTACTGCTTCATTCTTCTACTCTTTCTGCAATTTATTTTTCTTTATTTCTGTTGCAATTGTTCTTGTTGGATTAAGGAAGGATTTGAGATCTAGACTTGTTTTCTAGTCTCTTCCACCCCTGAGATCTTCAACCTCTTTTAATTTGCTACAATTAAGCACAAGTCATTTTCTGTTTTATTTTTCAAAGCATTTTACTCTTCTGTTTGAGATCTACTTCAATTCAATTCATCTTTTGCCTTTCTGTTTATTGCAATTTACTTTTGCTTGTTTAAATTTTGCAATCCCAATTCCCAATTCCTTTTATAATTCAAGCAATTTACATTTCTTGCACTTTAAGTTTCAGTCATTTACATTTCTTGCAATCTAAGCTTCTGCAATTTAAATTACTTGTTCTTTAAAATTCAGCACTTTTACCTCTTGTTCTCTTTAATTTACTGCAATTCTTCCCTCTCCCTTTACAATTCATGCAATATAGTTTCTGCAAATTACAAACCCCTCAACCAATACTTGATTCGCTTGACTAAATCAACCACTAAGCTAAAATTGCTCAATCCTTCAATCCCTGTGGGATCAACCTCACTCATGTGAGTTATTATTACTTGATGCGACCCGGTACACTTGCCGGTGAGTTTTGTGTTGAATCGTTTTCCACACATCAAGTTTTTGGCGCCGTTGCCGGGGATTGAAATAGATTGACAATGATTAAGTGAGGTGGTAGTTTAGATCAAGCATTTTCTTTCTTATTTTTTACTAACATACTAACTGTTTGATGATTTGCCTCTATTAACACACTAACAGTTTAAAATTTTGTCTCAACTAACTGCACTCAATTTTCAAAAAGTATCAATGTGTGTTCCTTGTATTGGTTTGCATGTCACAGGAAAGAAGAGAGGTTCCAAATTCTGAGGGTCAAGACGAACAGACTATCAGAAGGTTGAGAAGAGAAGTCAAAGGGAAGGCTATCATTGGAGAAGAAGTCTCTGGGGAAGAAGAATATCATGTCATGAAGCCATAACTCATTACACTAATCAAGAACAAGTGTTCCTATGGCGGAAATCCATTGGAGGATCCTAAACAGCACATATCCACTTTTCTGAAGACTTGTGGTGCTGTCAAACCCGATGGTATAGATCATGACACCTATAAGCTCTTGTTATTCCCCTTCTCACTAAGGGATGAAGCTGCACAATGGCTTGAAACCTTTTCCCAAGGAAGTATCACTAGTTGGGATGATTTGGTTACCAAGTTTCTAGCCAAATTCTCTTCATCCCGACAGATCATCAAGCTGAAAGAAGGGGTACATCCATTCACACAAGGAGAAGAAGAACCACTCTTCAAGGCATGGGAAAGATACAAGAAAGCAAATGACAAAGTGGGTTTCCAAGCTTTCTATGAAGGATTAACCCCAGAAACAAGAAAAGCGGTGGACTACTTCTCAGAAGACCTACTCAAAGCGACAACAACTGCCCAAGAAACTACAAATTTCAATGACAAAGGAGTCAACAACCAACACTCATTTGAGAAACCATAAAATGCAATTTCAGAAAAAGAAGTGATGAATCTTGAAGGAGTGAATGCAGTCATGAACCTGAACAAATAAATGCACCATCAAACCCAGCAACACATGGAGCTGAGAGCGAGAAAAGTTGATTGCCTGCGTTCTGCTGCAGTGAATGCACAATTTCCACCATGGAGGCCCCATTCTTATCTGAGAACGGGGGAGTATCAACATCAAGAACAAAGAGGTTTCAACCAGAGCAAATCCATGACCACAAACAACCAACGTCACTCATCCAATAATGCCAATCAAAACCAATACTCACAAAATATGCACTCCCAGCCTCATAACAACTCACAAAATCACCAGAACACCTCTATAACACCCACATCTTATTCGCACAATACCTATGCAATTCCTTCACAAGGTTTCCCACACCAACCAGTTCATCTCATACATTTACAACTTTTTTAGATAATCTCGGACTTGGAAATGATGATAGAGAAACTCATGGAAGTTCAAGTCCATGAGACCAAAAACCATATGGATGCACATAAGAAGCTTGAAGAACACATACTGCTATTGGCTCAGCATTTTTCAAAAACAACCAAGAAGGAGGAAATCCCTCTCAACATCACTGAAGACAAACCAAATAACAACGAAAATGCTGCAAAAAGGGAAGAATGGAAAAAGATCATAGAGGAAAATAAGAAAACCTTGGACAAAGAAAGTACCAGCCATGAAAAACACAACAAGGAAGTTGATAAACCCCATTTTTAGGGTTTATCTTGTACTGAATTTAGGGTATTCTGATAACCTTTTCTCGCATTTAACCTATGAATTGGCATGGTTTTGTAATCTCTCCCGTATTTGTGCTTAATTGTAAAAATATGCTTTTAAGCCTTATTTTGATGAATTCTAGTTCCTCTTTGATTCCATAAGATGCCTTGATGTGTTTGCTAGTAATTTCAGGATGAAATAGGTTAGGCATGGATCAAGGGAGCAAGGAAGAAAGCATGCAAGTGGAGAGAAGCACAAAAAGCCAAAGAATTGATCTAGGCCATGCACGCGCACGCGCACAAGGCGTTTGCGCGCACATTACGAAAAAACCAGGGACGCGCACGCGTACTGTGCGCGCACGCGTCGATGACAGCACATGACCTCATTAATGCAGCACGTGCCTGGCGATTTGAGGGGGTTTCTGAACCTATTTTTGGCGCCAATTGCTAAGGGAAAGGAATAAAAGGATGAAGGATTAAGGGGAAGGCATGAATCATTCATTCATCAAGCATAGAGAATATACATAGGATTAGTTTTAGAGTTTTAGAGAGAGAAGCTCTCACTTCTCTCTAGAATTAGGATTAGGTTTAGTTCTTAGATCTATGTTTTGATTCATCTTTTCTTCTACTTCTACTTCCCAATTTATTGTGGTTACATTCATCATTCTTCTACTCTTTTGTTGTAATTTCCTTTATATTGTTCTTATACTTTGTTGTAGATCTACTATTGCTACTTCCATTTTCTTTCAATTCAATAAGAGGTAATTCATAATAATTGTTCTTCATTGCTTTTCTATTGTTGATCTCTTGTTTTTGTAGTTGTAGATTCCTTTAATTCTTGCATTTAATAATGTTTACTTGTATTGCACTCTATGTGTTTGATGAAATGTCTCTTCTAGATATAGTATAGGTTTTGTTCCTCTTGGCCTAGGGAGAGTAATTAGTGACTCTTGAGTTATCTAATTCCTTTGTTGATTGATAATTAGTTGCTAATTAATTTGAATATCTCTAAAGCTAGTCATTCCTTTAGGAGACGATTAGGGCTTGAGGAATCAAATTGATTCATCCACTTGACTTCCCTCCATAGTTAGAGGTTAACTAAGTGGTAGCAATGAACAATTCTCATCACAATTGAGAAAGGTAACTAGGATAGGATTTCTAGTTCTCACATTTTGCCAAGAGCTTGTTAGTTGTTAGTTTATTTTCATTGCCATTTACTTTTCATGCTTCTTATCCAAAACCCCAAAATAACTCATAACCAATAACAAGACACTTTATTGTAATTCCTAGGGAGAACGACCCGAGGTTTGAATACTTTGGTTATAAATTTTAGGGGTTTGTACTAGTGACAAACTACTTTTTGTATGAAAGGATTATTGTTTGGTTTAGAAACTATACTTTACAACGAGATTTTATTAGTGAAATTCTAAACCGTCAAAAATCCAATCATCAGAAGTCTTACAAGGAGAGACAAAGGATAGAATTAAAGAAGATCAGAAAAACCCTACTGAGAAATTTTTACTAGGGGATAAAGTACTGCTAAACATTCAAACCATGAAGGTGTCCCCACAGCTGTCTGATCACTATATTGTGCCTAAGATCCTCCCACGGGAACTCATCGAGGTCATCAAAGAGGAAACCGAAAGGAAGTTCACGGTAAAGAAAGACAAGCTAAGGCACTGTGATCTTCAATTTCCATGATCAAAGAATGAAGGATGTCAAGCTAATGACAATAAAGAAGCGCTTGTTGGGAGGCAACCCAACCTAAGGTAGTTTTCTTTTCATAGCTATTTTAATAAAAAGGTTAATTAGCTTTATCTATATTTCAAGAAGCTAAGTTTGGTGTTGCACACCAAAACAATATAAGGGAGAATGAAGGATTCTAAGTTTGGTGTTCCACCAAAATCTCATCATAAAACATATTCTCACCTCCTGCATAATGCTAGCTTCAAGCATTTAGATAAACTAGTTAACTATTTTGCTATTTCCTAGTTTTCAGTTTTGTTACTTTTAGCAAAGAAAAAGAGTTCACATATGGTTAATTTGATACATGAGAACCACTGGCAAGGTACTAAGTTTGGTGTTCCCACACCAAAGTAAGTTCAAAAGCCCACAAATAATTAATGCATGCTAACCATTTTTTTTAAGTGCTTGGGGAACAAGCAACTTTCAATATCACTGCAGAGCATCGTACAAGCATTTGGAAAAATTAAGCATCATCAATCAAAGAAATGAAAGAGGAATGCTAAAACTAGCAATGATGATGATGATGAGGAGGAAAGCAAGTAAACTCCAAAAGGTTGTATTGTTAAGTGATTATTTTGCATCAGACACTGCTATGATTGAAAGTGATATTGTACCCCTGTCTGTCTGCATAGTATAGTTTTTCTGTAATTCAATAATTGAGATACTTGATTATTCACAACACTATACTCTCCAAAACTTGCTTTCACTCAATGTCTCAAAAAGGCATCACATGACAGTTCTTTGAAAAGAAGGATTGAGGAATTAAACAATTTTGAGGCAAGCAAAAGATTAGGGGAAGTGGTGGTTCTAGTTTTATAATTATGTATTGAGGTTGCATGCTTATGAAAACTTGCATGGGAGCTCATAGGCAGGGCATAGAGTTCAAAGAAGTATTGTGGAGATTCTCAAACATTTATTGATCCAAGAAGCAGCAAACTAAAGAAAGAAAACACAAAAATGAAAGAACATGGCCCAAGGCTCTGAGCATCAATTACTAGGCAAAAAAAAAGGAAGAAACAAAAACTCAAAGAGTTGTTATCCTAGTAAATGCTTGTGGTCGAATTGTGTCAAAGAGAGAGGCTTGAGCAAATAAATCCTTAGGGGTGCTTTAACACCTAATACCTTAAAACCAACTGGTTTAGGAGTATTGATTGAAAGCTTATCTAAAGAGTCGCTTTGAGACATGACACTTAGAGTCAAGGCCAAAGCACATAAACTATAAGCTGCTTCAAGGTGATTACCTATAGAGAGATCTCCATGATACCATTTGGATGAAAGTCCTAAGACCTAAGACTTTCAAGATGTAGGGACTAGTAAGCACTGAAACCCTTGCATGAGCATATAATTTAGAGTTCACCCCACTGTCACTTAATCACTTCACTCACAGGACACTACATGTTATTCTTCAAATCCATTCTAATTGAAAGAATCTTTGAGCATAATTCTTTTCTTGCTTGGGGACAAGCAAGTTTTAAGTTTGGTGTTGTGATGATAAGTCATCTTAGCCTAGTTTCACTAGTCTTTTTCTTTGATTCTATTAGGTTTTATGCACTTTCTTGCATTGTAAGTAAGTAATTTGGAGTGGAATTGCATGGTTTCTTTGAATCAATCAATCAACCTTTAATTGACACAAAATCATGAGGTTTAAGCTAAAATTAATTGAATTATGAATGAACTTTAAACCTTGTGAATTTTGTGATACTTTGATTGGTTGTTTTGATTACTTGTAAGTGAAGAAATAAGAAAATAAGAAAAGCGTGGCATAAGGAATGTGTCCAAAGGAAGCAAAAAGCGTGCCAACATTAAGGAAGAAGGAAAGCTAAGTTGAGAAAGCAAACTGAGCTTCACAAGGAAAAATGGGAAAAAGCAAGGCACAAAGCTCAGTTCACTTAGTGAATTGAGCACTAAAGAAAGCAAGGAAATGACATAAAGCTCAGTTCACTAAGTGAGCTTTATCGGGCTCCTTCAAGAATTAATTCAAAGCAAAAATCCCATAAATGAAGCCACCAAGTTTCGAACTCATGAACTAAAGGAAGCAAGGAATGCTCCTTGCAAGGAAATTGAGAAGAAATTAGCCAAAATGCTTCCTCCAAGGTTCGAACAAGGGATCTCTCACTACCAAGCTTGCAAGGAAAATAAACCAAGGTGGGTAGGCTAGGATTCGAACCTGGGAACTCCATGGAGACAAGGGAGGAGCGCCACTTTTATTGCAAAGAAAATAAGCCAAGATGGCTCTCCCAAGGTTCGAGCCAGGAAACTCCATGAAAAGCAATGGAGGAGCGTCCACTCTTCCAAGGGAATTTGTATCCATTTGCTTCCACCAGGATTTGAACCTGGGAGCTTGAAGTCCAAAGCAAGGCGCCACAAATGGGGAGCTCAGTTGGTTTTCCCAGCTGAGCACTACTCTTCCCCTACTCCCCACATTTTGGCGCAACAAAAAACACCAAGGAGCAAGCCTAGCGCGCAATTAATATGGCCAAGGCTGGACGCACCAAATCACACAAGCAAGGCAACATTTGGGCGCTCAGTTTGGTATTTGAACTGAGCTGTCCCCTGGGAGGTACTCTTGGGCCAAAATTCACTAAAAATCCAATTTAATTCATTTCTTCACCAAATTTGAGAGCCCATCCAAATTCTAAAATCCAAGAATAGAAAGTGTATAAATAGGAGCTAGTTTAATTTAATAAGGACTTTTGAACCTTCTTTTTTACACACCTTTTACTTACTTTTGAATTTTCTTTTCGTTTGTAATTGGGAGTTGAGTTCTTGGAGAATTGGGAAGGAGAATTGATCTCTCTTCTTCTTTGTTCTTGCTTGAGCACTCTTTAATTTTCTTGCTTTGGATCTTGGGTGGAGAATTGAAGAATTTTTGTTTCAATCTCACCTTGAGATTTCTTGTTTACTTTCTCTGCATAATTGAATTTCCATTTCTGTTTACTGCTTCATTCTTCTACTCTTTCTGCAATTTACTTTTCTTTATTTCTGTTGCAATTGTTCTTGTTGGATCAAGGAAGGATTTGAGATCTAGACTTGTTTTCTAGTCTCTTCCACTCCTGAGATCTTCAACCTCTTTTAATTTCCTGCAATTAAGCACAAGTCATTTTCTGTTTTATTTTTCAAAGCATTTTACTCTTCTGTTTGAGATCTACTTCAATTCAATTCATCTTTTGCCTTTCTGTTTATTGCAATTTACTTTTGCTTGTTTAAATTCTGCAATCCTAATTCCTAATTCCTTTTATAATTCAAGCAATTTACATATATTGCACTTTAAGTTTTAGTCATTTACATTTCTTGTAATCTAAGCTTCTGCAATTTAAATTACTTGTTCTTTAAGATTCAGCACTTTTACCTCTTGTTCTCTTTAATTTACTGCAATTCTTCCCTCTCCCTTTACAATTCATGCAATTTAGTTTCTGCAAATTACAAACCCCTCAACCAATACTTGATTCGCTTGACTAAATCAACCACTAAACTAAAATTGCTCAATCCTTCAATCCCTATGGGATCGACCTCACTCATGTGAGTTATTATTACTTGATACGACCTAGTACACTTGCCGGTGAGTTTTGTGTTGGATCGTTTTCCACACATCAGAGTGGCTCTAAATTAGAGACCATTCTTCATCTCTTCTCATGAGCAATTAGATCAAGAGATTGGCAATTGATCAAGTTAAGAGAAATCAAATCACCAAGAGATTGGTGTTTGATTACTTATGATTTGTCAAGAGATCAATGATTGCATGATTAAAGTGGAGATGAGAATTATTGATCTTGAGAATGCAATATCTCTTGATTCCAATGTTAATTTCATTCTTACTTTTTGTTATTTACTTTTTGTCTTTAATTCTTGTCATTTACTTATGCACATTTATGACTTTATTTACTTTTACACATTTGTGCCTTCCAAGTGTTTGTAGAAATACTTCACTTGGTTTTACTTTCTAGTCATTTACTTTCTTGCACTTTACTTTCTTGTACTTTCTATTCCTTGCAATTTACATTCTTGTACTTTAATTTTCAGCACTTTAATTTCTTGTCATTTATTTTCCTTGCACTTTATTACTTTCATTTAATTTCAAGTCGTTTATATTTCTTGCTTGATTATCACTCAATTGTGCTTGTCTAACTAGAATAATCAATTAACTATTGATTGCTTAATCCTTTAATCCTCGTGGGATCGACCTCACTCTAAGTGAGTTTTACTACTTAATACGACCCGGTATACTTGCCAGTGGTTATACGTGAAATTAATTTTTAC
This sequence comes from Arachis stenosperma, assembly GCF_014773155.1. Taxonomy (NCBI): domain Eukaryota; kingdom Viridiplantae; phylum Streptophyta; class Magnoliopsida; order Fabales; family Fabaceae; genus Arachis; species Arachis stenosperma. The sequence goes on from NC_080377.1 coordinate 47,795,277, forward strand.
GTATCACTTACGTTTGCCCAAGCCCCATTACAACCATGAAAAGTCCTCATGATATTTGTATGCGTGTATTGAATAATTGTTGATTGTTTGATGAAAAACAAATATCGGAAAGCATAATTAAAAGAGAATTGAGTGAATCAACCCTATACACTTGAGTGACTAGGCGTATACACATCCAGTTAGGGGTTCGATTGCTCAATTCCATATTTCCACCTTTGATTATCTCCTTTCTTGCAAGTTATTAAATTCTTTTCAATAACTCAATTCAATTGTGGATTTGATTTGATTATGATTTCTTTAGCCCTTATGTTCATATATGTATTATTGGAAATTGATTTATTTTAACCAAGTAGTTACATGCATCTAGATAGATTGCATATAGGTAGTTTACTTGCATTGAATAAATATTGGTACCCTTTTTATTGTATCCTTCTTGAGTAAAGCATGAGGACATACTATTGTTTAAGTGTGGAGATGTGATGAATCCATATTTCATGGTATTTATGTGCTTTAATTTAGTAGATTTTATTGACTTTTTTCATATTTATTCATTGAAATAGCATAGTTTCATGATTTCTTCATAAATTGTGTTTGAAAGTAAAAACAGCTTTTTAAGCCTTTTAATTGCTAAATTTTATTCACTTTAATTCTATTCGATACCTTAATGTGTTTGTTAAGTTATTTCAGCCTTATAAAAGCAAATATAGATTGAAGAAATGAGGAAAAAATATGCAAAAGTGAAAAATTCATGAAGAAATTGAGTTTGGAGCTTTTTCAGCAAGTGTGCATATGCATACTGATAGGTTCGTATGCACGTTTGGAAGTTCATGCAGTCATGCATATGCACAGTGATGCGTGCGTACCAATGAGAAGAGAATCAACAAGTGTGTGTATACACACAACTATGCGTATGCACAAGTCCTGGCACGTGACTTCATTAAATGCAAAACACTGGCAGCGATGTTTGGGCTTTCAGAGTCAAATCCAACTCGTTTCTAAAGCTATTTCAACCCTAATTCAAGAGGAAACAATGGGAGAGCAATTAGGTTTTAGCTTTAGTAACATGCTTTAAGTTATTCTAGAGAGAGAAACTCTCTCTTCTCTCTAGAATTAGGTTAGATTTAGTTAAATTTCTCATAAATTGATGCTTTAATTCTTGTCTTGATTTAGTTTCTTTACTGTTTCTTGTTCTAGCATCTTGCTTCTTTTAGTTTCATTTGTTATTTTCTTTTATTTGATTATTTATTGTTGATGAACTCTTGTTGATGTGAATTTTTATTAATGTAATTTAATATTTATTTATTTATTGTTATTTAACTGAATTGTTATTATTATTTTCTTGCTTTTGGTAGCTTTAGATTTTATTTTTATTGCAATTTAAGATGCTTTTATTTTCATGCACACCAAGTGTTTGATAAAATGCTTAGCTTAGATTTATTCTAGTTTTCCACACTCTTGGCTTGGAATTGAGGATTTTGGTAATCTTGAGTCATTGATATCCATTCTTGATTGATATATTAGGGTAGTTAGTTGATTTGGTTTCCACTAACGCTAGTCTTTCACTAAGATAATTAGTGAGTTGGCTAGGACTTGTGGATTGAGATCAATTATGCCTATTTGACTTATCCTCGATGTTAGGGTTGACTAAGTAGGATTAACTCTTCATAATTATCATATGTTTGTGGTCAATGGCTAGGATAGGTAACCTTGGCTCTCACTCCTTGCTAAGAGATTTCTTAGCACTTGAATCTTCCTTTATCTTGATTAATTTCCTTGAGTTTAATTCCTTTTGATATTTAGTTATTGTTTGTTTCTTTCACTCCTTGCTATTTACATTCCTTGTCTCTTACAATCAAAACCCCCTACTCCCCTACAGCCAATATTTGAGCACTCTATTACAATTTCTAGGGAGAACGACCCAAAATTTAAAACTTTCAGTTATTTTATGTTAATTGTGACATCTTTCAATTAAACTTTAATATTGGCCAATTATTATTTTGGACTATACTTACAACGAAAAAATTCTATTTTATGAAATTCCAAACCTACCTCTTGGTCTTCATCATAAATCTCAATCAATAATTAGTATATCACGTTGCAAATCCCAAGACCAAACCGATAATAAAATTGGAATACAAGGAAGGAGAAGTAATTAATAAATAGCAAATTCAATCTTTAGCACTTGAAGAACTAATACATTTTTAGTAATAACTAATAGCTACTCTTTCACTAACACGCTTATATTAATATCTTAAAAGCCTTCAAACATATAGGTAAATTGCATATTTATAAATAACGTGGAAAATAAAAAATCATAATATATGTTTAAATGTTTTACTTAGTTGTTGCCTAATATTTGGTGAAGGGTGAGGATTATCTCCTCCTCTTGTTTGCTGAATAAACCCCTATTCAATTCTGGCCTTACATAGTTTATCCACCTCAGACTGTAACTTTTTTCCACTTCTTTGTAAACTTGTATGCACATGTATTTGTACTTGAAGGTTTCATAGTAACTTGAGAAGGAGGTTGAATCAAAGAAATACAAATTATGACAACTTTTTACTGATTATATATAATCCAAAAAATAAGAGATTATTTCATATTTATCTCATAACGAAAATGTAGAGAAGAGAAAGGTAAAGAGAAGGACACCACGATATATCATTCTTCAATTTCAAAGTACAAAAAAACAATGAAGAACTTTACCATTGTGATGCTCACTAGAACGGGAGGAAAAATCAGCAGAAGCATAATTATACCCAGAAGATGCTCCTCTATTTATAGTAACTTGACTTAAAAAATGAGCAACAATTACTCCCTTTATAGTAACACTGGTGTAACATCACATGCATTTTCACAAATACATAGAGAGCAATGAGAAAGTCTAGGGGGCCAGCACTTTTGTTGAAATCTGGCCAGCATTTAACCATCAAAAGAAAAATGATTAATCCTATACCATTAGATGTCATTTCACACCATTAAAAATATTGATGATGGTTAATTGATGGCAAAACATCACAAATTCTGCTGTCCCCTAAGCACTCCTCGAGAGCAATAACAACAAGAAGCAGGAATGATGAGTACCTTGAGATCTTTATATCCTGACCTAAAATTAGCACAATCAGTCGCATCAAGCCGCCATTTTTTAAGTTAGTTCTTCATCCTTGCAATGATCAAGGAAAATAATTAAACTAAATTAAAAATAGACAATGGCTTCCTCAAATTAGAAAAGGCCATTTTAGAAGCCAATACACATCAAGAAGCTAAAACCCCAAAATTAAAAACCTTAAAATTGAAACCCTAAAACTCTCACATTTCACGGACAACGATTACCTGATGAGCGCACAGACGACAATGGTGAGTAGCGACGTTGAGCACATAGACAACGATGGTAAGCGGTGACACTGATCGCACGAGATGATGATGGTGAGCACGGTGAGTGGTGAGCAAAGGTGAAGATGAGAAGCAGAGATGGTGAGTCGTGAGCGAAGGTGAAGACGAAGGAGAATGGCGACGGTGAGTGGTGGTGAGTGAAGGTGAAGAAGAAGGGTGAAAGCGGCAAAGAAGAAGGTGAACTCTAATATCTGAACAAATGAGAAGGGCGAGGGTTTTTGAAAAGGAAAAAAATTAAGTGTTATAGTCCGCTTTAATTAGAAATACTTTGAAGTGTACAAAAACAGAATGAATATGTGGTCATTTGGATTTTTTTAATTAAAAATGTTTTTTTAATAAAATATTTTTATTTAATTTAAAATCTATTTAGATATACTTTTTTTTAAAAAAGTAGTCTTATTAAAAAAATAATTTTTTTAAAAAACTAACAATATCTTGCTTTGCCAACGAGCTATAGCTCTAATGGCATAGTCTTTTCATACTCACCTAGAGGTCGCCTGTTCGAGTCTCGCTCCTAAATTTTGGAAAAAAAACAATACCTTGCTTTTTAAAAATAAACAAAAGGCGTTTTTAATATTTGAAAATTTTTTTTGAAAAACTTATCCAAATGTGGAATAGCTTTTTGTCTATTAAAAAAATCTTTTTAAAAAATATGAAAAATATGTACTTTTTTTAAAAGTCAATCCAAACTGACTTTAGGGCTGTGTTTCGTTATGAGAACTAGACAAGACAAGACAAGAAAAATAAGACACAAAAGATAGAGACACAAAAATTAATGTTCTTGTATCTTATTTGGTGAAAAATTAAAAGAAATTATGAAAGTCTAATTTATTCTATTTTTTTCATTCAAAAAATCTAGAAAGAAAAATAGAACAATAAAAGAATATAATCAGAAAAAATTAATAAAAAGAATAAAAGAAAAAATAAAAAATAAGTTGTGTCTCTTATTAGTATCTCTATATTCTTCCTGTGAGGATGGACATAAAATACACTAATTCAGTGTCTTTAGACACGATGTCTCTTTCTATGTCTCATCTGTCAAACATGACTTTGTGTCTCAATGTCCTTGTCTTAATATCTCATGCCTATAAATAAATGCAGCTTAGGTTACTCTTCAAAAGCATTCCTTTTGGTTAGAAAAGTGTATCCATAAATATTAAGATAAGGATACGCCTTATAAGTAATCTTTTTAATATCTAAGGAGACAATTTTCAAATGATGCCATAATTGTGTTTCCTATTCTCTTATAAAAGGGTAACACAATGAAAAACATAGCCCATTTTATGAATAGGCTATGCATTTTAAATTTAGCTTAAAAAAGTGTTGTTGAATGGGTGATTTTCTTGTAGTGTGTGTTACTTTTTTTTAGGGTTCGGTCGGATATTAAGTCGAGTCCACCAAAATAATATATATATATATATATATACTAGCTTATTTAAAAAAAAAAGCATATGTTTGGCCCGAAAGTCAACCAGCTTAATTCGTTATTTTTTCTGTTTAATCGAGCTAAGTCGCTTAGACTTTGATAAACCATAATTTTATGGTTTATCTTGTATCGAATTTGGTAGATTTTATCAACTTTTCCTACATTTATTCAATGGAATAGCATAGCTTTGTGAATTTCTCCTAATTTGTGCTTATGATTGAAAACATGTTTTTTAAGCCCTTAATTTGGCAATTTAAATAACTTTAGTTCCATTTGATGCCTTGATGTATTTGTTTAGTGGTTTCAGGCATAGAAGGCAAAGATTGGATTGAAAAAATGAAGAAAAAATATGTAAAAGTGGAGAATTCATGAAGAAATGAAGTTTTGGAATTCTGCCCAGTTGTGCATACGCATGCCTTCCGCGTACACATGACACGAAGCACGTGACCCACTTAAAGAAAATATGGCTGGTGATTTCTGGACCTCTTCAAGCCCAAATCCAACTCATTTCTAAAATATTTGAGGTCAAATTCAAGAGAGGACAAGCGGAAGAGCAATTAGGTTTAGTTTAGAAGATGTTTTAGGTCATTTTTATATAGAGGAATTTAGGGTAGATTAGTGAAATCTTTATTAGATTTAGGTTTTTAATTGTTTTGATTTAGTTTTCTTTGCAATTTCTTGTTATTACATCTTTGTTCTCTTGGTGTTACTTGCTATTTCCTTTATTTTGTTACTTTCATGTTTATGAACTCTTGTTGATTTTGATTTTCTATTAATGCAATTTGAGGTATTTCATGTTTAATGTTATTTATTTGATTGGTTATTGTTACCTTCTTGTTTTGGTAGTTGTCGCTTTTATTATTCTTGCAATTTACTATATTTCACTTTTATGCATGTTAAGTGTTTATGAAATGTCTCCTTCGATTTTAGAGTAGATTTTTATACCCTTGGCTTTGGTTGGTAACTTGGAGACTCTTAAATTGTCAAAATCTCTTGTTGATTGATAATTGAAGGTTGCTAATTGGCTTGAATTCTACTAAAGCTAATCTTTCATTAGGATTTGATTAGGACTTGTGCATTAGAGTCAATTTTGCTCACTTGACTTTCCTTCAATTGTTAGAGGATAACTAAGTGAGAGCAAATTACACTTACCATCACAATTGAGGATGATAATAAAGATAGGAATTCCAATTCTCAATCCTTGTTAAGACCTTTCTTAGTTGTTAGCTTTACTTTCTTGCTCATCAATCTAAAAAACCCCAAAAATACCACATAACCAATAATATGCATAGTTTCCTGCAATTCCTTGAGAGACGACCCGAGGTTTAAATACTCTCGATTTTTATTAGTTTGCACTCGTGACAAACAAATTAAACTTTGATTAAAGGTTGATTGTCGGTTTGGATCTATACTTCGACGAGATTATTTTTCTGAAAATTCTAAACCGACGGTTTTCTTTTATCAGGCTTGCATATTTACGAGTTTGATTTAAAAGTCAAATACACATGACTTTGGGACTTTACTTATTCTCCCGTTTAAAATAGCTTTAAATTAGTGACAAAATTGTGACAAATTATATTATCGTGTTTGGCAAATTTGCTTCAAACTTTTCATGAATTTTTATATAGAGGTTAGCGATTAGTAGCAACATGAAATAAGGACAGAATAAGGACTAGCGTTTTTCCTCACAAATTAGTAGCAACATGAAAAGAGTTAGGAAAGTCTATCAGTTATTAAGCAGTTGCTAATTCCTCACTAAATAAGCTTTTGATTAGTGACTCAGTTGCGACCAGTTACTTCTAACATTTTCTCGGTTAGCTTTGGATTTGTTATAATTCTGCAACGGATTTCCAACTAGATTAGCGAGTAATTTGCTATAAAATAAGTAGGATATAGCTTTTGCTTTGCACAAGATTGCGATTGCCAAGTCGCTCACTAAATTAAACTTGCGATAATTTAGTGACAAATGTATTTCGCCCGCTAATCAGCGACTTGAAATTAGCAAACGAAGTGTGTCAGTTGTTAAATAGTCGCAAATTCCTCGCTACTTAAGTCCTAAGCGCTCAAATCCGTATTTCCACTTTAGCGATTAATTAGCAAGGAACACTTTCCTAACTGAATGGTTTATCCGTCGCGATGAGTTAGTGATGACTGTTTTCTATCGTTACCTTAATTTTGAATTTTACAATATTATGCGACAAATTAGCGAGAAACTAGTTGCTCGATAAAAATAAAAACTTTGGTGACAAATTAGCTAGAAAATTGTCCATCACAAAATGCATTTCAAGTCCTTGTGATGGATTAGCTAGTAACATTGTTCCTCATTAATTAGCCTTTTCGCACAAAGTTTATTTAGCGACGAACTAGTGTGTGAGTTGTTTCTCGCTAATTGTATATCAAACATTTGCGACGTAATAGTGACTATAATATCTCTTGCTACTTTACTTTTATTCGGTTGAACCCCTACGTGACTAATTTGGTAGAACATTGTCACTTGCTAATTAATTTGTGACAAATTAGCGAGAAAATTTTTTCTGCTCTTTTTTTAGCTACGAAAGTCAATTTGTGAGAAACAAACTTACTCGTGAATCTCTCGCTAATCAGTCGCTTTTTTCAAGTTCGGATATTTTGTGACCGCTTGTTAATTTTGTCATTAGTGTGTCAGTAATTTCTCGCAAGTTAGTAACGGATTAGTGACAAAAAATATTTCTCGCAAAAATTTGTCGCTAATTTGTCAAATTCTTGTAGTGAGATAATAGAGTAGGTATGGTAAAAGAATGAGAGAGATAGAAAAAAAAGAGAGAAGAGGATAAAACTCTTTAATTTTAATAGAAAAAATTGGATCTTAACTGCAATAAAAGAATGACTTGTGGTACATTTTAGTTATAAAATTAGTAATATATAATAGATATAATAGATTTTTTACTATCAATTTTATCGCTAAAAAATTTTCTGGCGAACGACAAATTATATTTTGCGTCACATTAGCAATAATTTTTAAATTATTTTTGTGGTTATTCTTAACTACCTCTATTAGAATTTTTTTTCTACCCTAAACAAAACAATCTTTACTCTTCACCAATACTTCACCCTTTACCTTAGTATTATCTCTGAATTAATTACTTTCAAAACTTCCTTTCCAACTTAGAAAAAATATTTCATCCATTATTTTATGTAATTGTTCGGCCCATTGGTTTGCAGGTGTCCCATTTCTTTTCTGTTTCCATTCAAATACAGATCCAAAAACTGATAACCTTGAAATAAAATATACAATAGAAATGGCAAAACTGAAAGATCCGTGAGAATGAGACAAACAGAAATTACGAGCCGATTTGATTGATTATATATATCTTAGTAGGTTTTTTTATGCATCCTTTGTGTGAACATGTATTATTTGCACATTAAAAAGTTTAATAGTTTTAAAGTTTTAAATAATTTTAAAATAAAAATTATATCAAAATATAAGAATGATAGAATAAGTTATTTATTTATTTATTGGCATCACATATACAAAAAAAAATGGTCAAAAACACTACTGTATCATACGTTCCAAAATGTGGACTTGTGGTGGTCAATTACGTCAATTGAGAATGACCGGGAGTTAACACTTAGACCATTAAGTTTTAAATCATAAATCTAATATTTATTTTTTTAATAAATGAAAATAATAATGATTTTCTAATAAACAATTGAAATCATTCATCATATATATTACATATTTTTTTAATAAAATATCCAACTATAAAATAATCAAACTTTTATATCAAACTGATTAAATATTTGGTAGAAGAATAACAAATTTTTTCATTATAACCAAACTTTTCAATACGCATCACTATATATAGATTTTTTTTCCTTAAAAAATTAAACAAAGTATCGAACTCAAAATAAAAGGAGAACAAAATTTTCTCTAGATATTGGGAATCAGATAGATCATCATGCACAAACTGTTTTTTTCGCGCATCATCATGATAAATGGCTATTGAAGTTCACGGGAGTGCTTAACTATGTTAATTTCCACGAACTCATATAATAATAATAATAATAATAGACATGGCAACCTAAAAATATTATCAGTATTTAATCAGTAATAATTTACCCCAATATTTACAAAAATTTTACATACAAAAAATATATAATTTACACTTATATTTATCAAAATTTTACATACATAAATTAATACAATTTAAATTCATATTTTTTTAGAAATAGTGAACAAAACTAATGAACAAATTAATAAAATTTATTTGTAAAAAATAATTTAATATTTATACTAATTAAATAATGAATAAAAATATTAAAAATTGCTGCCCACAAAAATTGCTTAAAAAAATTCCAATGAGAAATATTGACACTCCAATACTATATTAAAATTTCAAAAAATTCAACAATTTTTTTGAACTAACTTATAGCCACGCTTAAAAAGCGTAACCATACTGTACACTAATACTCAACAACCACGCTTAATAAATATAGGTTTAATTACTCTGCAGGTCCCTATAGTTTCACCGAATTTTCAATTAGATCCCTAGACTTTTTTTCTTTTCAATTGGGTCCCTGTACCTTTTTTTTTTTCAATTAAGTCCCTATTAACGTTTGACGTTAAAGAAAACGTTAGTGAGCTGTGAAATGACTTATTTACCCCTGTCTTCTCCCTATAAACACTCGCATTGCAGTATCTGAGGTTTCTCTTCTTCTCCCTTCTTCAATTTCAGTTTTCATATTCTCCAACTTTATGGCTCATAGTCAAGGAACCTCATTCATTCTCTCTTCGGGAAGCTGTGTTTCTAGGAGCTCGTACTTGAAGGAAAGAAGACACCTGTGTTTCTGTGGAGAGGCAGTAACCGTCCGCCGTTCCTCAGCCGTTTCTGACCATGGTAGAAGGTATGTTAGTTGTGGGAAGATACCAAAATGCAACTTTTTTGAGCGGATTGATGATTTTGATTGGATTGAGGTTGATGATGGTGCAAAGAATGGGTGGCCAAAGGAAAAGGAAAGGCGGGTTCACTGTTTGTGTGGTGACACTCTGAGTCTTCAAATTTCAGGAACAACAAAGAATCCTAATAGAAGATTTGTTTCTTGCCCTAACAGAAGATGCAAATTTTTTGAGTGGGTTGATGAAGTTGGTGCAAGAAGTAACGTGTCTGCTGCTGCTGTTGGAGTTGTTGGAACACAAAATTCTGCTAAGCTGGAAGCTGAAATGTGGAAATTGGATGCACAAGAAAGAAAGATAGAGAGGCTAAACGTGGAGATGGAGAGATTAATTGTTGAAGGCAAAGAAATAGATGCTTGTGTGGGTAGATTATGTGATGAGTTGAATATTCTCCAAGAACAAGTTGGGAGGTTGGATGACAATATGAAAATTCAATGTAAAATGCAATATATGCTATTTATGTTTTTGCTAGTCTTAATAATTGGAATGTGGTTTGCAAGAGTTTAGAGTTATGTGTGCTATGAAGTTGTAATATAAGAGATTGTATGGCTTCAATCCAATTAAAGTTAATTAAGTTTAGTTTGAATCAATTTTACACTTTGATGTATTTTGTGTGTATAACAAATGATAGTTGGGAAGCAACTTTATCAATTTGAATAGTTAAATTTTCACAATTGACAACAACTTACAGCAAGAAGTGGCTAGAAAATATGCTACATATATTTTCATTAAGTGTTCCTGTAAACCATACTTACACAAATATCATAACATAAGTGGTCATATAATATGCCACATATAGCTAAGCCAAAATAAAGATCCAAGAAGTGCAACAATTAAAAGTGGTCCAACCTGATTACAAAATATCAAAATAGTGGTCCTATCCACATAATAAACAGTGGCCACATAGACACAATTCATCACAAGATCTACTATTTAATAGCAACCCCAACAACCCTAACTATAAATATAAAGAGACTTCAGTCATCACTTAGATCTATATGTAGACTAGGTGCTCCTTTTTGCTTCATCACTCCTAACTTCAGCCGCCCACTTCTCCTCACACCAAACACCTTTGTCTTTGGTAAAGGTTGAGAAGATGCTTTAGGTGCTTGGTCAGATTTTGCAGTTGCCACAGCTAGGAGAGGCTGGGAGGCTGGCCCTTCAAGAGGTAAGGCTTGTTGTGAGGTGGCTGTGGTTGGAGCCACTGCACCGGTGGATGTGGTTGGAGCCTGAGAAGCTGAAGTTGCAAGTATGGGAAGTGGTTGAGTGGAGGCAGCAACAACAGGTGTGGCAGGTAGCTGTTGGGAAGATGCAGGTGTGGTGGGGAGTGGTTGTGAAGATGTAGCTCTACCCCTTCCTCTACCCCTTCCCCTGCCCCTTCCTCTTCCCTTACCTACCCCTGTTTGCCTTATTCGCTCAGATCTGCGGATATTCACATCGGATCTATTGTCGGCAGCAGGATCAGTGTCAACAGTAGCTGCAGGATCAGCAGCAGCAGCAGTAGGCACCGTGTCAGCAGCGTTCGAACCTTCTCCGTTGGCGGCAGCAGCAACACCAGGTTCTGAAATCAGGTAAACAGCAGATTGCAACATGAATATTCAGCTCTTTTTTCAATGAATTTATAATCCATTTATAATTTATTTATAACACAGCATAATCAATTAATAATCATCTTATAGTCTATTTATAAGGCAGCATAATCTGTTTGCAATCCAAATCAATTCACAACAATTTATAACACAGCATAATAAATTTTCATACACCTCAAATACCCTATAATTTCGAATTTAAAACAGTAAAACAACAGTTTGTAGGTTCAGATTTGCATGATACCTGACACTATTGGATTGGGACAATGCCTTCTATTATGTCCATATTGGCCGCAGTTGCTACATGTAACAGATGAACCCGTCCTCCTTAGCTTTGTCTGAGAACGGTTCTCATCAGGTTCTCTGATCCTCACCATCCGTGGTCTTCCTGGCTTCACCCTAAAGATGGGAGGTATGATGGTGTCACACTCAACCTTCGGCCACATATTTTCTCCATTGATTGGAGAAACTAAGTTACCATAAGTTGCAACATAGGCTGCTGGGCTATAAAAGTTGCTGCAATAATCTTCTGGACTGTCCCCTTTCTCGAATATGGCACAACAAGCACGCGGGCAGGGCATTCCACATAACCCCCAAAATCTGCAGCTACACGTTCCAGCCAACAAGTCAACCACAAACCTCTCAACAATCATCCGGTTCTTATGAGAAACTTCATATTTCAGTCCTCCAGCCCATCTTGCTTGCCACTCCATAGCTCACATAGCAATGACATCAAGCCTCTTTTTGGGTTTAGGCATGATTGTACCCTCATATTTTTCGGCCTTCTTCTTTTTTTCAGCAAACCGAGACATCCAATAACATCGAATCCACTCGAACATAGTAAGTATGGGCTTGTGCATCTATGATTTAAGGGTCCACCATGATTACTGACAGAACATTTCAATAATCTCGAAAATCAAATAAAGAAACTTGATAAGAAAAGTGACATGCATTATTCTGGTGCTTAATGAGGTCTACACTATAGATATATTTTAACAGTAATATTTATTGTGTGGCCAATGAGGTCTACACTACAGATATATTATTCACATCCCTTTTTCTTTGTGGCTTTCTTTTCCTCATTGCATGCTCTGTTTTGACTTTTGACTATGAAATTGATTTTAAATTTAGGCAAATGTTCCCCATCATTTCCAATTCTTATCTATTTTAATCTGGAAGTTAGGCTGTGTTCTGTTTTTTGTTCAAACACAAGCAACAAATAATATATCTAATTTTATGGCATAGGCCTTTCTTTGAATTGTTTGCTAACTTATACTATAGCATTCAGCATGGGAGGATATATTTGAATTGTATTAAATGGAAGAAAAGTAAATATTAACAGAAATTTAAGAGGCCAAAGAGACAAGATCTAACATCTTTTGTTTTTTTTTTCTGCACACAAGTTAGAAAAATCACATTTACCAATGGAATTATCAAACACAAATAACAACAGGATAAAGATATACAAAGAATATATATATGTGACATTTTAAAAGCTTGCAGCATGTGCCCGCCTACAAGATTTCAAGAACATAAATCATACACCTGCTACATTGCAGCTTTTATAAGCCTATTAAAATAGATTTAAATAGCAAATGCTAACCTTTTGTTGGTCGGACATGAATACCCACTTCCTTCTACTGACATCTCCAATATCATCCAATAACAGGTTTATAAACCAACCCCAACTGTCTCTAGTCTCAGCCTCTACAGCAGCAACAGCAATTGGAAAATAGTTATCGTTTGGATCTCTTCCGACAGCCACCAACAGTTGTTGACCATGATCACCCTTCAAGTGGCAGCCATCTACTCCTATGATAGGCCTGCAACCAGCCAAAAAGCCTTGCTTGACAGAATTTAGACACATGTACATCCTCATAAACCTTGGCTGGTGTGTAATTGAAGGCCTGTCAACCAAAATCTGAGTAGTAGACCCGGGATTTGTCCTCATAATCTCTGCACAATAATCTCTGAGCTTGCCATATTGTAGAATAGCCCTGCCATGTACTTCTTCCCGCGCCTTTCTCCTCGCCCAATAAGCCTTTGTGACTGAAATATTAGCCATGTATTTATCCTGAATAGTTTGAATTACTGTTGCAATCTTCATCTCCTCCCCCCTACTAATATTGGTAACAATCTTCTGAGACACCCAACTACTTGATGCAAGCCTACCGCTGTAATCTCGTCCACAAGTGTGCTTTCCATTAAGGGTCTTCAGCCGAAAGCAATCGGAACCACCAACTTTGGATGCAAACGCCATCCACCTACACTTCCCTTTCTTTCCTCTACAGCCCACTCTACATCTAATCTTATCATTCTTGATATACCTAATATCCCTTCCATTCAACAGAGCATGCTCCCTAATAGCATCCTTAAACTGACCAAGTGACTTGAACTCCAATCCCACCTTAAACACATATTCTCTACTCATCTCAGCCTCATTGTATTTAGGATATCTTCTCTTCTTAATCATATCATCCGAATCTCCCTCATAGCTATCAATATCTTCAGTTTCATAACCCTCGGAAATCTCTCCAACCTCAACATCATCCCTAATGGCTGCGTCTTTCACAGCAGCATCAACACCACCAGTTTGAGCATTGTCATGTTCATTTAAAGGGCCATCAAATCCCCCAAAAGCATTTCCAACTCCACCATCATTTCCATCTTCAACGTCAAATCCAAAATGATCCTCGTGGTCTCCATCGTCTGCACTGTCATCAAATCTATCTTCCTCACTAGACGCTTCTGATTCACATTCAACCTCTACTTCTACGAAACCACTCTCATTGTACTCAGCTTCAGTTGGCACATAGTCCTTATCATTCGAACATATCTCAACACCGTTACCTTTCCTACAGCCATCAACAACATACACCGAGCAATGCTTAACAGTTTGCGACACTAATAACCTACCCATTCTCATGGCATCTCCATCACTCATCAACTCTCTGAGACCCGAACTCAATTGACAGCCTGGTTCACAGTACTAGATCCTGGCATTCCCTTTGTACCCTAACTTTTGCAACTCACTAACTATTTCTTGCAAACTCCATTCATCGAGCTCATAATGCATATCTTCCAACACTTTTCCCCCCAAATATTCTAGCCCGTTCCCTAAATCATGAAACTTGCCACCATGGTGTATGTCTATGGTAAAATCCTCCTCCCCCATCCCTACAGGTATTAAAAACAGAAACATAATCTATTTAAAGCAACATCGGCACAGCCACAATAATCAACATTCAAGAATAAACAAAATTCATCATCCAATACCATAGTAGCTCCATTCAATCACATAATTTGAAAAAAAGGTCGAGACTTTCATAAGCTGAAACCATCAGCATACATTATACTTTTACAAATCTCCCATTGAAAGCAAAATCTATTTAATAAAAATAGAAATAGAATCAATTCAAAGCACCACCATCACAGCAACAACAGTCAAACAATGCCATATTTTTTTTTGCAAAAAATTAACATAAATATCAACTTTTAACATTGAAAAAATTAGGGTTTTTTCTTTGTCACTTACTTGCAGAAACTTCGACTGCAGGGAGATGGAGCAGAGGCGTGGTTGGAGGCTCGGCAACGTGCGGCACGGTGACTCCAGGCGAGGGCCTTCACCACGACGGAATGAAGACGCCTTGGCCGGACAAATCGTGGAGAAGACCTCAGAGAAGAACAACGATCAAGGGCCCAGCGCAGAGAGAAGCCAACGGAGGGGACACCAGCAACCGTCTGTCGCAGTCGATGACAGACACACGCCGTCGACGGAGGCAGGAGACGGAGAAGACAGGAGAAACTTAGGGTTTCTTTTTTTCTTATTAATTAAATTTTGAGGGGTTATTTGGGTATTAGGAAAAAATTAAGATTACTTCACCAAGCCTCTACAGCTAATTGCCAAGAATATTCTTTTTTTATGAAGAATATTCTGTTATCTCAAACGGTACATCGACGACAGGGACTTAATTGAAAAAAAAAATAAGGTACAGGGACCCAATTAAAAAGAAAAAAAGTTTAGGGACCTAATTGAAAATTCAGTGAAACTATAGGGACCTGCAGAGTAATTAAACCATAAATATAACCATAACATGAAAATTGGCATACTTCAAAAGCATAGCCATATTTTCAGCAATTGACACGCTATTTAGGTGTAGCCATAACTTCTTGTAGTCATCAACAGTCACGCTTATTAAGCCTAGTCATATCTTTTTTCTATTGGCACACTTTTGAAGCGTAGCAAAAACCAAACCCAAATGAGCACGTTTTTAAAGTGTGGCTATATGTCTATTTTTTCGGCATGTAACATCTTCACTATCAGAATGTCACGCTTCCGGTTGCACCACTCTGATAGTAAGAAGTATTACGACGACTTCATATACTTAATAATAAAATAGGAGCTTTTGATTCGAAACCGTATTGCTGTATTCTTTGAGAAGTTGGAAAAATTCTATATCTTTAAAACAAACAAGCATACACATATATACAAAATTTCTTACATAAGTAACTTATGAACATAATATACATACAACACAAATAATTCCTATCCCTCTTACAAAATATAATATTGATGGCGAGGGATTAATAAATAAAAACTAAAACAACAACATCGAATAAGCGAAACGCAATAGAACCCTTCGTAAGCCTCTTCATCTATCTCCTGAAAAGATAAAGTTGTAGGGAGGTGAGAACCTAACCACACGGTCAAATCACGGAGTTTCAGAATTGTCATCAGAAGATATTTAATAAGAAAACTACTTTTCAAGCTCAGTGATTATCATTGTCTTATGAATCTTTTAAAAACCAACAATTTAACCACCCAAAAGTCCAAAACCTCTTTAAAAGAAACCAGTTAATTATCCAAAAAATCCAAACTCACTTTCTTTATAAAAGAATCTTAAAAGTTTCCTATCAGTATGAATGACCAACCTATTCCAAGTATAGGTTCATTAAGTCTATGCTGAACCAGCTTGATATTTCATACTCCACTAAATCTTAATCAGAAACCAACCATGAAATCAATCAACACTATCATCAATTCAACATCGATACTCAATCAACAAAAGTACCACACCATAACAAATACAAACAAAACTGACAAGAAAAACACAGGTATAGATTGCAGTTACAGCAAATAGCTCAAATAGCAGTTAATAACAGTTAAACAATTAGGCAAACCAAAACAAATTCAAACTCAAAAAAATCATGCAAATGCATATGATGCATGTCTACCCTATGGCTAATGAGCTCATCTGTCGGTTATACAGCCAACCCGACATGTCCTAGAAGCTAACCATTGGATAGTCCCTTTGTACGCGCATCCCCAAGCTCAATAATATCCATGGAAAAAATTTCAAGCTCATCCATGGGAAGAGACAAAGCCCCAATCTCAAATACATATATATATATGCATGCCCATAGGAGAATCCGGGGAGTTAAAGTGTCCGGTCACATCATACAAATAAAGGGTCAATAATTTATCTCAATTTTGCAAGTCTTAGTTACTTTTAATTCATTTTCATCATCAATTCATATCTCATTTCCAAATTCATTCCAAAAATCATATATTAAAATGAATCCTCATCATCCTTCTTTCAAAATTCAATCATCATCAACGATCCTCCCATTCCGTTCAGCAACAATCCCAATTCAATCATTCTTTTCTAAATAAAGCAAACTTAAAACATATTATAATCCTTAAAATAAAATCTTTTTAAATAATTACTTCAGGCAAAGCTTTCTGATTTTTATAAAAATTTTCTACAACATCTCCTCTAAAACTCAGACTCTGCCACCTTTTTCGGGTCCTATTCAAACATACCTCAACCGCTTCTCAATCATTTCCAAATTTCAATCATTTCCAAAATCCAACCATTTCTAATATCAAATTATTTTCAAATCCAATCAATTCCACTAATAAATCTTTTTTCAAAATCAAAGCACCTCCAATATTTAATAACTTATAAAATCAAACTAATTCAAAATCAAACCGCTTCCAAAATCAATTTATTTTCATATCTCAAATCATTTCCAATCAAATCTTCTACATTATTAAATTAACTCAAAAACTAAGAAAAATTACTTTTCATAATATTCAACTAAATAACTTGACAAACCAATTTCTCATCAACAACCGCATACCACTCAAGCAAGCAGTAATTCAGTCTAACAAATAACCACATCCACAAGACAAACATAATTACAGAAACCACAAAGCTATACATCGCATCAAAACCCTTTCCTCTCAGCTTGTAACCTTAGCAGCTGCAACCTCAATTCCAAACTACTTCCGCAACAACCACAGCAACTCTAATCGCAACATATAATAACTGGAACTCAAAACTATAGCAATTAATGCCACTAAAACCTCAACTAAGATAATATTACAGTGACAAAAGAACTTTTTGTAACAAAAAGCTTACCACAACTATTTAAGAAATTGAACCAAGTAGCGGCAGAGCGGTTCAACGACGACAAAATGGTGATAGAGCACAACTCCTTGAACGGAAGGAGAAGAAGCTCACTGCGGCAGAGGACAACATCAACGGCAGTGAAGGCGGTGGAGATGGTGACGGATCTGTGGCGATGGAGGCACGGTAGTGACGGGCTCAACCCTCCTCCACGATGGTTCTGTCCTCCAACGGTGGCAATGGATGCAAACTCCCTCTCTCTTCCCAATCTCCCTCTTCCTGGCGACTCAACGGAAGCGACCGTAGAGGTTTGGCGACGAAGAAACTTGGCGGTGCCAGTGTTGGTGCGGACCCACGATGGCAGCGACTTGGCGGTACGGAGGCAACGCGAGCTGGATGGCGGCGAGGCTTGGCTAGTTTGGTGGCTCGGTGTGGGCAGTGCAGCTGGCAGTGACACGCTCGCGATGAAAACGACGCCAGCAAGGTCCTCCGCGAAGATGTCAATAGAGCAGAATACGGCGTCTCCTCCTTTTCTTCTCGACTCTCCACTGTTCCCTCGCTCGCTCGATCTCCATCTCTCTTCCTTTGCTATCTCCTTTCCCCTTTTTTCTTTCTTTCTTTCTTACCTGTTTCCTTGTCACCCTTTATGTTCTTCCCTTTCTTTCTTTTTTTTCCTTTTTTTTGAAAGAAGAGTTAGGATTTTGTGTTTTATTTGTAGGGTTAGAATAGAATTTGGGACAAAATGTGAAATTATGAGTTTTTGGGTAAATTAGAGTCTGTAAATTGTAAATCAAATTAGGTTATATAGTAATAATTTTGAAATCCAATTTAATCCGTCAAAATTACTTTGAAAATATTATTTGATTATCAATTTACTAATTGGCTTCTAATTAAGTGTTTTAATTTAAAATTAGGGATAATATAATTAATTTTTTTTACTTACAAAAAGCAAAGTATTAAATTCTAAAATCTCAATTATTTAAACTAAATCATATAAAATTCTTATTATTTTTCAACTATTAAGCTTTACAATTTAAATATAAAAAATTATTTAATAATTATGAAATTAAATAAAATTTCTATTTTTAATTATCAAAACTGATTTAATTATTTTCAATGAAAAATTTTTGAAAATAAAATCTCTAATAAATACATAAAATTTAAAATCAGCTCATAATAAGATTTTTCAAAAGTTTTGGGTCTTACACGACACACTTTAAAATCGTGGCTATAAGGTTATATATATGACAACTTTTTTAAGCGTGCCAATAGATGAAAGTGTGACAAAAAAAAAGCGTGCCAATTGGTGCGGTATTTGTAACCTACTAACTCACCGGCAAGTGCACCGGGTCGTACCAAGTAATACCTTACGTGAGTAAGGGTCGATCCCACGAGGATTGATGGATTAAGCAACAATAGCGTTTGATAGGAATAGTTAGACAAGCAGAAAAAGAGTGTTTTGGTATTTAAAGAGAATTAAACAGTTGATGAGCGGATAATTTATACGCTTTTTGGCATTATTTTTAGGTAGTTTTTAGTAAGTTCAAGCTACTTTTAGGGATGTTTTCATTAGTTTTTATGTTAAATTCACATTTCTGGACTTTACTATGAGTTTGTGTGTTTTTTTGTGATTTCAGGTAATTTCTGGCTGAAATTGAGGGACTTGAGCAAAACTCTGAAAAAGGATGACAAAAGGACTGCTGATGTTGTTGGAATCTGACCTCCCTACACTCAAAATGGATTTTCTGGAGCTACAGAAGTCCAAATGGCGCGCTCTCAACGGCGATGGAAATTAGACATCCAGAGCTTTCCATCAATATTTAATAGTCCATACTTTATTCGGAAATTTACGACGTAACTTGGTGTTGAATGCCAAGTACATGCTGCTGTCTGGAGTTAAACGCCAGAAAAACGTCATGATCCGGAGTTGAACGCCCAAAACACGTTATAACTTGGAGTTCAACTCCAATAAAAGCCTCAGCTCGTGGATAGATCAAGCTCAGCCCAAACATACACCAAGTGGGCCCCAGAAGTGGATTTATGCATCAATTACTTACTCATGTAAACCCTAGGAGCTAGTTTATTATAAATAGAACTTTTTACTATCATAATCTCATCCTGGATTGTATTTTGAATCCTGTGATCACGTTTGGGGGCTGGCCATTCGGCCATGCCTGAACCTTTCACTTATGTATTTTCAACGGTGGAGTTTCTGCACACCATAGATTAAGGGTGTGGAGCTCTGCTGTACCTCAAGTTTCAATACAATTACTATTACTTTCTATTCAATTCTCTTTTATTCTTATTCCAAGATATACGTTGCACAACACTTTGATGAATGTGATGATCCGTGACACTCATCATCATTCTCACTTATGAACGCGCGTGATTGACAACCACTTCCGTTCTACCTTAGGCCGGGCACATATCTCTTAGATTCCCCAATAGAATCTTCGTGGTATAAGCTAGAATTGATGGCGGCATTCATGAGAATCCAGAAGGTCTAAACCTTGTCTGTGGTATTCCGAGTAGGATTCTGGGATTGAATGACTGTGACGAGCTTCAAACTCCTGAAGGCTGGGCGTGATGACAAACGCAAAAGAATCAAGGGATTCTATTCCAACCTGATTGAGAACCGACAGATGATTAGCCGTGCTGTGACAGAGCATAGGACCATTTTCACTGAGAGGATGGGATGTAGCCATTGACAACGGTGATGCCCTACATACAGCTTGCCATGGAAAGGAGTAAGAAGGATTGGATGAAAGCAATGAGAAAGTAGAGATTCAAGAGGAGCACAACATCTCCATACGCCTATCTAAAACTCCCACTATTGATTTACATAAGTATTTCTATCCCTTTTTATTTTCTTTTTATTATTAGTTTTCGAACTCATCATAAACCAATTTAATCTGCCTAACTGAGATTTACAAGGTGACCATAGCTTGCTTCATACCAACAATCTCTGTGGGATCGACCCTTACTCACGTAAGGTTTATTACTTGGACGACCCAGTGCACTTGCATGTTAGTTGTGCGGAGTTGTGAATTGAATTTTAGACACCGTGATATTGAGCACCAAGTTTTTGGAGCCATTACCGGAGATTGTTTCGAGTTAGAAAAGAATGAATCACAATTTCGTCCACCAAGTTTTTGGCGCCGTTGCCGGGGATTGTTCGAGTATGGACAACTGACGGTTCATCTTGTTGCTCAGATTAGGTAATTTTCTTTTCAAAAATCTTTTTTTTTATTTTTCTTTTCTTTTTCGTTTTTCCTAACTTTGTTTTCAAAAAAAAATTAATAAAAATACAAAAAAATTAGAAAATCATAAAAATAAAAAATATTTTGTGTTTCTTGTTTGAGTCTTGAGTCAATTTTTAAGTTTGGTGTCAATTGCATGCTTTAAAAAATTTTCTTGCATTTTTCGAAATTCCATGCATTCATAGTGTTCTTCATGATCTTCAAGTTGTTCTTGACAAGTCCTCTTGTTTGATCTTGATGTTTTCTTGTTTTGTGTTGTTTGTTGTTTTTCATATGCATTTTTCGTTTGTTAGAGTCCATGCATTAAAGATTTCTAAGTTTGGTGTCTTGCATGTTTTCTTTGCATCAAAAATTTTTCAAAATTATGTTCTTGATGATCATCATGATCTTCAAAGTGTTCTTGGTGTTCATCTTGACATTCATAGTGTTCTTGCATGCATTATGTGTTTTGATCCAAAATTTTTCATGTTTTGGGTCATATTTGTGTTTTTCTCTCTCATCATTAAAAATTCAAAAATAAAAAGTATATCTTTTCCTTTTTTCTCTCCAATTTTTTGAAATTTTGGGTTGACTTGGTCAAAAATTTTCAAAATTAGTTGTTTCTTACAAGTCAAGTCAAAATTTCAATTTTAAAAAATCTTATCTTTTAAAAATCTTTTTCAAAAATCATATCTCTTCCATTTTTTTCTTATTTTCGAAAATTTTAAAAATTATTTTTCAAAATCTTTTTCTTATCTTTATATCATATTTTCGAAAATATGCTAACAAGTAATGTGATTGATTCAAAAATTTGAAGTTTGTTACTTTCTTGTTAAGAAAGGTTCAATCTTTAAATTCTAGAATCTTATCTTGTAGTTTCTTGTTAGTTAAGTCATTTTAAAAATTAAATCTTTTTCAAAATATCTTTTTCTTAAAATTTTTATCTTATCTTTTTATCTTATCCTTCTCAAAATTTTATTTTTTTCAAAATTTGATTTCAAAATATCTTATCTAAACTTCTTATCTTCTTATCTTTTCAATTTTGATTTCAAATCTTTTTCAATCAACTAACTAACTTTTTGTTTGTTTCTTATCTTTTTCAAAACCACCTAACTACTTTTCCCTCTCTAATTTTCGAAAATATCTCACCTCTTTTTCAAAAATTCTTTTTGTTCTAAATTTTAATTTTAATTATATCTTATATTTAATTTTCGAAAATTACTAACCCCTTTTTCAAAATTATTTTCGAAATTTCCCCTCTCTTTTCTTATTCTATTTAATTATTTAATTACTAACACTTCTCTTCACCTCCCTTCATCTAAAAATCTGAACCATTCTTCTACACTCTTCCCCCCTTTCTTTTTCTACTAACATAAAGAGATCTCTATACTGTGACATAGAGGATTCCTCTTTCTTTTCTTGTTTTCTTCTCTTTCATATGAGCAGGAACAGGGAAAAAGGCACTCTTGTTGAAATTGATCCTGAACCTGAAAGGACTCTGAAAAGGAAATTAAGAGAAACTAAATTACAACAATCCAGAAACAACCTTTCAGAAATTTTCGAACAAGAGAAGGAGATGGCAGCCGAAAATAATAATAATGCAAGGAGAATGCTTGGTGACTTCACAAAGCCAACATCCAAATTTGATGGAAGAAGCATCTCCATTCCTGCCATTGGAGCCAACAACTTTGAGGTGAAGCCTCAACTAGTTGCTTTAATGCAACAAAATTGCAAGTTTTATGGACTTCCATCTGAAGATCCCTATCAGTTTTTAACTAAGTTCTTGCAGATCTGTGAGACTGTAAAAGACGAATGGAGTTGATCCTGAAGTCTACAGACTCATGCTTTTCCCTTTTGCTGTAAGAGACAGAGCTAGAATATGGTTGGATTCACAACCCAAGGATAGCCTGGACTCCTAGGATAAGCTGGTCACTGCCTTCTTGGATAAATTCTTTCCTCCTCAAAAGCTGAGCAAGCTGAGAGTGGATGTTCAAACCTTCAAACAAAAAGATGGTGAATCCCTCTATGAAGCTTGGGAAAGATACAAGCAGCTGACCAAAAGATGTCCATCTGACATGTTTTTAGAATGGACCATTGATGAGCGGATGTTTTATACGCTTTTTGGGGGTAATTTCATTTAGATTTTAGTATGTTTTAATTAGTTTTTAATAGAATTTTATTAGTTTTTAAGCAAAAATCATATTTCTGGACTTTACTATTAGTGTGTGTATTTTTCTGTGATTTCAGGTATTTTCTGGCTGAAACTGAGGGAGCTGAGCAAAAATCTGACATAGGTTGAAAAAGGACTGCTGATGCTGTTGGATCCTGACCTCCCTGCACTCGAAATGGATTTTCTGGAGCTACAGGAGTCCAATTGGCGCGCTCTCAACGGCGTTGGAAAGTAGACATCCAGGGCTTTCCAGCAATATATAATAGTCCATACTTTGCGCGAAGATAGACGACGTAACTTGGCGTTGAACGCCAAGTACATGCTGCTGTCTGGAGTTAAACGCCAGAAAAACGTCATGATCCGGAGTTGAACGCCCAAAACACGTCATAACTTGGAGTTTAACTCCAAGAAAAGCCTCTACTCGTGGATAGCTTTAGTCTCAGCCCCAGCACACACCAAGTGGGCCCCAGAAGTGGATTTCTGCACCAATTATCTTAGTTTACTCATATTTTGTAAACCTAGGATACTAGTTTACTATTTAAACAACTTTTAGAGAATTATTCTGTACCTCATGACATTTTCAGATCTGAATTACATACTTTTTGACGGCATGAGTCTCTAAACTCCATTGTTGGGGGTGAGGAGCTCTGCAGCGTCTCGATGAACTAATACAATTCCGTTATTTTCCATTCAAACACGCTTGTTCTTATCTAAGATGTTCATTCGCGCTTAATTGTGGAGAAGGTGATGATCCGTGACACTCATCACCTTCCCCAAACCATGAACGTGTGCCTGACAACCACCTCCGTTCTACATCAGACTGAATGAGTATCTCTTAGATTCATTACGCAGAATCTTCGTGGTATAAGCCGGATTGATGGCGGCATTCATGAGAATCCGGAAGGTCTAAACCTTGTCTGTGGTATTCCGAGTAGGATTCTGGGATTGAATGACTGTGACGAGCTTCAAACTCCTGAAGGCTGGGCGTTAGTGACAGACGCAAAAGAATCAATGGATTCTATTCCAACCCGATTGAGAACCGACAGATGATTAGCCGTGCTGTGACAGAGCATAGGAACGTTTTCACTGAGAGGATGGGAGGTAGCCATTGACAACGGTGACACCCTACATAGAGCTTGCCATGGAAGGGACTTTTCGTGTGTTGAAGGAATTCAAGGAAGAGTTGAAGTTCAAAGGACAAAGCATCTCCAAAACTCCAACATATTTCTCATTACTGCACAACAAGTAACACTGTTATTCTCTTTTATTTTTATAATCAAATCTAGTAATTTCACTTTTAATCCTATTGGCCTCCTGACTAAGAATAATAAAATAAATATAGCTTGCTTCAAACCAATAGTCTCCGTGGGATCGACCCTTACTCACGTAAGGTATTACTTGGACGACCCAGTGCACTTGCTGGTTAATTGTGCGGATTACAAATTCGTGCACCAACCATATTAGATATATTCTATTATGGTCTATCTGAATTTTTGAAAATGTCATTGGACCATTCTACAGGTGGATCTATTCACCTAAAGAAAACGCCTGAAGAGGCTCAAGAACTCATTGACATGGTTGCAAACAACCAATTCATGTACACTTCTGAGAGGAATTCCATGAATAATGGGATACCTCAGAAGAAAGGAGTTCTTGAAATTGATGCTCTGAATGCCATATTGGCTCAGAACAAAGTGTTGACTCAACAGGTCAACATGATCTCTCAAAATCTGAATGGATGGCAACATGCATCCAACAGTACTAGAGAGGCAGCTTCTGAAGAAGCTTATGATCCTGAGAACCCTGCCATGGCAGAGGTTAATTACATGGGTGAACCTTATGGAAACACCTATAACTCATCATGGAGAAATCATCCAAATTTCTCATGGAAGGATCAACAAAAGCCTCAACAAGGTTTTAACAATGGTGGACGTAATAGGCTGAGTAATAGCAAGCCATATCCATCATCTTCTCAGCAACAGACAGAGAATTCTGAACAAAACACCTCTAATTTAGCCAATCTAGTCTCTGATCTGTCAAAGGCCACTTTCAGTTTCATGAGTGAAACAAGATCCTCCATTAGAAATCTGGAGGCACAAGTGGGCTAGCTGAGTAAGAAAGTCATTGAAACTCCTCCCAGTATTCTCCCAAGCAATACAGAAGAGAATCCAAAAGGAGAGTGCAAGGCCATTGATATAATCAATGTGGCCGAATGCACAAGGGAGGAGGAGGACAAAAATCCTAGTGAGGAAGACCTCCTGGGACGTCCCTCAAGCAAGAAGGAGTTTTCTATTAAGGATCCAAAGGAATCTGAGGCTCACATAGAGACCATAGAGATTCCATTAAATCTCCTTCTGCCATTCATGAGCTCTGAAGACTATTCTTCCTCTGAAGAGGATGAAGATGTAACTGGAGAGCAAGTTGCTCAATACTTAGGAGCTATCATGAAGCTGAATGCCAAGTTGTTTGGTAATGAGACTTGGGAAAGTGAACCTCCCTTGCTCATTAGTGAACTGGATACCTGGCAGCAAATTCTACCTCAAAAGAAACAAGATCCTGGCAAGTTTTTGATACCTTGTACCATAGGCACCATGACCTTTGCAAAAGCTCTATGTGATCTAGGGTCAGGGATAAATCTTATGCCACTCTCTGTAATGGAGAAGCTGGGGATCATTGAGGTACAACCTGCCTTGTTCTCATTACAATTGGCAGACAAGTCATTGAGATAAGCTTATGGAATAGTAGAGGACGTGTTAGTAAAGGTTGAAGGCCTTTACATCCCTGCTGATTTTATAATCTTAGACACTAGGAAGGAAGAGGATGATTGCATCATCCTTGGAAGACCTTTCCTAACCACAGCAGGAGCTGTGATAGATGTCAACAAAGGTGAATTAGTCCTTCAATTGAATGGGGACTACCTTGTGTTTAAGGCACATGGCCATCCCTCTGTGACAAAAGAGAGTAAGCATGAAGAGCTTCTCTCAGTTCAGAGTCAAGAAGAGCCCCCACAGTCAAACTCTAAGTTTGGTGTTGGGATGCCACAACCAAACTCTAAGTTTGGTGTTAAGAACCCATATCCAAACTCTAAGTTTGGTGTTGGGACTACACAACATTGACCTGATCACCTTTGTGGCTCCATCAGAGCCACTGTCAAGCTATTGACATTAAAGAAGCGCTTGTTGGGAGGTAACCCAATTTTATTTATCTAATCTTTATTTTATTGTTATTTTGTGTTTTATTAGGTACATGATCATGAGGAGTCACGAAAAAATCATAAAAATTAAAAATAGAATCAAAAACAGCAAAAGAAAAAAATCACACCCTGGAGGAAGCACAGGCTGGCGTTCAACGCCAGTAAGATGCATCTGGCCGGCGTTCAATGCCAGAACAGAGCATCAACCTGGCGCTGAACGCCAGAAACAAGCAACATTCTAGCGCTGAATGCCAGGAATGTGCCTAAGAGGAAAAGCTGGCGCTGAACGCCAGTAACAAGCATGAAACTAACGTTCAATGCCAGAAACATGTTACATGTGGGCGTTGAATGCCCAGAACGTGCACCAATGGGCGTTTAAACGCCAGAATGGTGTGCAAAGGCATTTTACATGCCTATTTGGTGCAGGGATGGAATTCCTTGACACCTCAGGATCTGTGGACCCCACAGGATCGTCCCCACCTACTATATTCCCACCTTACCTCCTAATCCTATTTTTGTGATTTGTATTCCCCATGTCACACTTCCTAACAACTTCAATCTATGAATCTCTCTTCCCAATTACCCCCTTCACCACTCACATCCATCCACTCTTCCCCATAAACCCCACCTACCTTCAAAATTCAAAAAAAAAAACATTTTCCCACCCATTCCCACCCTAAATGGCCGAACATATACTCTCCCCTCTCCCTATATATACCCTTCCATTCTACTTCATTTTCCACAACACAACCCCCTCTTCCTCACCTTGGCCGAACCTAAATCTCTCCTTCTCCTCCATATTTTCTTCTTCTTCTTCTTCTCTTATTTCTTCTCTTGCTCGAGGGCGAGCAATATTTTAAGTTTGGTGTGGTAAAAGCATAAGCTTTTTGTTTTTCCATTACCATCAATGGCACCTTGATGAGCGGATAATTTGTACACTTTTTGTCATTGTTTTTAGTATGTTTTTAGTAGTTTGAGTTGAGTTTTTAGTATATTTCTATTAGTTTTTAGATAAAATTCACTTTTCTGGACTTTACTATGAGTTTGTGTGTTTTTCTGTGATTTCAGGTATTTTCTGGCTGAAATTGAGGGATCTGAGCAAAAATCTGATTCAGAGACTGAAAAGGACTGCAGATGCTGTTGGATTCTGACCTCCCTGCACTCGAAGTGGATTTTCTGGAGCTACAGAAGCCCAATTGGCGCGCTCTCAACGGCGTTGGAAAGTAGACATCCTGGGCTTTCCAGAAATATATGATAGTCCATACTTTGCCCAAGATTTGATGGCCCAAACCGGCGTTCAAAGTCACCCTCAGGAATTCCAGCGTTAAACGCCGGAACTGGCACCTAAATGGGAGTTAAACGCCCAAACTGGCATAAAAGCTGGCGTTTAACTCCAAGAAGAGTCTCTACACGAAAATGCTTCATTGCTCAGCCCAAGCACACACCAAGTGGGCCCGGAAGTGGATTTTTATATCATTTACTCATCTCTGTACACCCTAGGCTACTAGTTTTCTATATATAGAACCTTTTACTATTGTATTTCAATAATCTTGGTAGCTATCTTTGAGTTTCATGCTATCTTAGATCATTTGGGAGGCTGGCCATTCGGCCATGCCTAGACCTTGTTCTTATGTATTTTCAACGGTGGAGTTTCTACACACCATAGATTAAGGTGTGGAGCTCTGCTGTACCTCGAGTATTAATGCAATTACTATTGTTCTTCTATTCAATTCCGCTTGTTCTTTGTCCAAGATATTCATTTGCACTCAATAACTTGACAAATGTGATGATTATGTGACACTCATCATCATTCTCACTTATGAACAAGTGACTGACAACCACTCTGTTCTACAAGCAAACAAGGCTCTAGTGTTTATCTCTTGGATTCCTGATACACGATGCATGGTTGATCGCCTGACAACCGAGTGCTCGCCTGACAAACGAGCCAGCCATTCTGTGAGATCAGAGTCTTCGTGGTATAGGTGAGAACTGATGGTGGCATTCAAGAGAATTCGGAAGGTCTAACCTTGTCTGTGGTATTCTGAGTAGGATTCAATGATTGAATGACTGTGACGTGCTTCAAACTCCTAGCAGGTGGGGCGTTGGTGACAGACGCAAAAGAATCACTGGATTCTATTCCGGCCTGACCGAGAACCGACAGCTGATTAGCCATATGCTGTGATAGAGCATAGGAGCATTTTCACTGAGAGGATGGGAGGTAGCCACTGACAACGGTGAAACCCTTGCATAAGCTTGCCATGGAAAGGAATAAGAAGGATTGGATGAAGACAGTAGGAAAGCAGAGAGACGAAAGGGAAAGCATCTTCATACGCTTATCTGAAGCTCTCGCCAATGAATTACATAAGTATCTCTATCTTTATCTTTATGTTTTATTCATCATCTATACCCATTTGAGTCTGCCTGACTAAGATTTACAAGGTGACCATAGCTTGCTTCATACCAACAATCTCCGTGGGATCGACCCTTACTCGCGTAAGGTTTATTACTTGGACGACCCAGTGCACTTGCTGGTTAGTTGTGCGAAGTTGTAGTGATCACAATTTTGCGCACCACACCTAAGGCCGGAGAATCCTCTAGAAAAGGAAAAGGAAAGACAAAAGCTTCCACCTCCGAGTCATGGGAGATGGAAAGATTCATCTCCAAGAGCCATCAAGACCACTTCTATGATGTTGTGGCAAAGAAGAAGGTGATCCCTGAGGTCCCTTTCAAGCTCAAGAAAAATGAGTATCCGGAGATCCGACATGAAATCCGAAGAGGTTGGGAAGTCCTAACCAACCCCATGCAACAAGTCGGAATCTTAATGGTTTAAGAGTTCTATGCCAATGCATGGATCACTAGGAACCATGATCAAAGTATGAACCCGAGTTCAAAGAATTATCTCACAATGGTTCGGGGGAAATACTTAGATTTTAGTCCAAAAAATATGAAGTTGGCATTCCACTTGCCCATGATGCAAGGAGATAAACGCCCCTACACTAGAAGGGTCAACTTTAATCAAAGGTTGGACCAAGTCTTTACGGACATCTGTGTGGAAGGAGCTCAATGGAAGAGAGACTCCAAAGGTAAGCCAGTCCAACTAAGAAGACTGGACCTCAAGCCTGTAGCTAGAGGATGGTTGGAGTTCATTCAACGCTCTATCATTCCCACTAGCAACCGATCTGAAGTTACTGTGGATCGGGCCATCATGATTCATAGCATCATGATTGGAGAGGAAGTAGAAGTTCATGAAGTCATCTCCAATGAAATCTACAAAATAGCCGACAAGCCCTCACCCATGACAAGGCTAGCTTTTCCTCACCTTATTTTCCATCTATGTTACTCAGCTAGAGTTATCATAGAAGGAGACATATCCATTGAAGAGGATAAGCCCATCACCAAGAAAAGGATGGAGCAAGCAAGAGAGACCCTTCACGGTTCTCAAGAGATGCATGAGAAAGCTCATCATCAAGAAATCCCTGAGATGCCTCAAGGGATGCACTTTCCTCCTAACAACTATTGGGAACAACTCAACACTTCCTTAGAAGATTTGAGCCACAATGTTGAACAATTAAGGGTAGA
The DNA here is from genome assembly GCF_014773155.1 of Arachis stenosperma. NCBI lineage: Eukaryota > Viridiplantae > Streptophyta > Magnoliopsida > Fabales > Fabaceae > Arachis > Arachis stenosperma. The sequence continues at coordinate 47,825,212 of NC_080377.1, forward strand.
ACATCATGAGCACTCCATCATTCTCCAAGAAATAAGAGAAGATCAAAGAGCAATGAGGGAGGAGCAACAAAGGCAAGGAAGGGACATAGAGGAGCTTAAGGACATTGTTGGTCCTTCAAGAAGAAGACGCCACTAAGGTGGATTCATTCCTTGTTCTTATTTCTTTCTGTTTTTCGGTTTTTAATGTTGTTTTTATCTATGTTTTGTGTCTCTACTTCATGATCATTAGTATGTAGTAACCATGTCTTAAAGCTATGAATGAAATCCATTAATCCTTCACCTCTCTTAAAAGAAAAATGTTTTAATTCAAAAGAACAAGAAGTACATGAATTTCGAATTTATCCTTGAATTTAGTTTAATTATATTGATGTGGTGACAATACTTTTTGTTTTCTGAATGAATGATTGAACAGTGCATATGTCTTTTGATATTGTTGTTTATGAATGTTAAAACTGTTGGCTCTTGAAAGAATGATGAAAAAAGAGAAATGTTATTGATGATCTGAAAAATCATGAAATTGATTCTTGAAGCAAGAAAAAGCAGTGAATA